>NW_027581011.1:0-10722 GCF_028453695.1 Augochlora pura
AACTGCAGGATTGAATGCCTTCTTGTTCAAAAAGATCATGGTTCAAAAGTTGTATTGCACACTAGATTATTAGATGCATCGCAGTGTTTAACTGCGTTAATTACAACTGTTTTGTCCTTAAGACGTTCCGTGCCACGTGTACCACCGGTGGTACACGTTAAACTTGATCTTCAGGCTGCGTGTTCCACCGGTGGTATAGGCAGTCATATTTATTCAATGCGCTGAAAACATATATTTCATGACAAATGTAATTCTGTAAAATATATTTCAACCAAAAAAATGATGCATTATACAAAAAGCAGCACAGAACAAAACACATAAATTTAGTTATTTGTTATACATACAATAATTAATAATTACATTTAATATATCAATCTTTAGTCAAAATATCGAATGGCCTGAACGACAAGTCAGGCAAAAATAGCTTGGCACGGAACGTGTTAATAATTCCCTTGATGTCACGAAATGATTTTTGTTTCTCGATTGTTTTCATTTATTTACATGACAGATTTTGATGACAGGCGATTCAAATTTTGTTTGGATTTAATAGAATTGATTGGCAGCCCTATTTATTGAATCATACACGAAATGTTGGACACGAATCTGACTCGTTATTATAGTGCAAGGGGCTAATTAAAAGAATTCAATCGACGTCTTCGTAATATTCTGAGGAGATATTTCGAAATATTAGGTCTACCGGAAATTTCTGTCGGATAATGTAACATAGAGTTTTCATAAGTATGCCTATGCTCATTTGAGACTTATATTTTTCAGAAATGTTATATACAAATTGTCATCACGCTGGTTAGAGGCCCTAGGTAACGAAATTAAATTATGTAATAAATATTATTAAATGTATGAAAAATTGGTTATATTCTTTCACTTCGCAGACAAAACTTTCCGGTAGATCTAATACTTAATTTGTTCCATCCTGCGCAGAGTTGTAGTAAATTCGTGACGTTCGAGAAGTATTTGCAAAAATCAGAATGATTTATATATCGTCCTGACAGCATCAAAACGTGAAGCCGATGACAAGGGTAAGGGTGGAACGTGTGCACCAGTTTCGATGTACTGTTAGGCAGCTCCCCAATCGAGGAACAATATTGTCGTAAACCGCAACAGCGGCTGCCTTCCGGGGATTTGATCGATTTTATGTTTCGGGAAGACTGACAATGAGTACGGAACATGAACCGAGTCGGTGTTGTTATTGTTGCCACCCGTGTACCATTTGTTCTCTATTGTCCCTTTGCTTTGACTTGGAGGATCACAGAAAGGAGCATTTTTTGTGTAGAAATGTGCGATTTGAAAGATGTGTTACTGAAATCAATCTTTTTATTGAGTGGCGGAAGAGAAACGTATGGATTTCTAATGGACATAATCTTTAAAACAACAGCACTTCTTTAAAAGCATAGCTTTAATTATTAACGTAATTACAGTGAATATAAAGAGAATTTTCTACTTTCTTATTCAATAATTTTAAATGGAGAGCAGGGGAAATTGGTCAATACTACTTTGTAATATCATATTTAATTCTAATGAATTTTTATTACATATTTGTGCTATGATAGATATTTAGTAGAAATTTAAATTATAATAAATTTGGAAAACACATTTAAATCAGATTTAAGAGATTTAAATTTTAGTAGATTTAAAATAGGAGTGTAAATGACAATTTATTATAATAATAGATTTTTAGTAGAAATTTAAAAAGAGTTAATGTTAATTATAATGAATTTTTATTTTAACTTCAAGTTATAGTAGATTTACAATAGATAGTAGTTCAATTTTAATAAATTGTCCATAGAATTGATAGTGAAATTTGAAGTTATTAAAATTGATTAAGTCTATCAGTATATTTAATTAAATCTAGTATAAAATTACTGTATATTAGGAGTCTACGATATCTGATTTAGCTCTCTAATGACCCTTAAGTTTATGCAACTTTAAAAATAAATAGAGAAAAGTTATCTTATTCGGTCAAATTATTTTTAAAACTTTGTTCAAACAGTATAAGTTTAATTTCAGCAGAATTGAAAATGTTTTCAAAATGACCTTTGTCTTCGTTAAAAATCGAGATTTCAAAGGAATTACGCAGAAAAATAGACGAGACACTTTCAAACGATTATTCAACGACATCGATACATTAGTGTTTACCCCTAAGTAGTTAAAATTTAGACACTTTTTAAAGCTAATATTTTTTTTTGTCGCAACCTATAAAGTTTGGTATCAAAGAACTTGTTTGAAAGTCGCAATATAATTCTATCCGAAAAGATGAAAATACTATTCTGTAGTATTATAAATATACTACTCTGTAGTATGTATGAATAAAAATAATATTCTAGTTAGAAAGTAGTTAGAAAATTGTTTTATATAACAAAGCGATCACCATTGTCAATCAATTTTTCGCAACGATTTATATGTTTTTATTTTCGATAGTATGAAAGATCTTGTGCTTCGAATACGAAAAATAAACGTGCCACTGCTTTGAGGTCGGCATTTAGGTTTTAAGGCGCTTTCTTGCAAAAACGTTTGGCGCGGAAGAAAATAAGTGACGGCGGCAAGGAGATAGCTCTGGAGATTGAAATATGATGCAGTTTGCGCGGAATTATGGACATAGAGCGACCGCAGCTTAATTAGGCCAAACTGTCGTGCGATTCCATCTCTGGGAGTCGTCGTGTTTTGCCTTTACGATCCGATCAATTAATCAACATCCAGACATTCGTACGCCGTCGTTCCAACCGCATTCATTTAATGTTACATGTACAAAATTTTCGAGATTTCGTTTGCATATCACTCGCCGAAGGATAAAACGTAAATACTTCTTTTAGAGATAATTCCGAAGAAACCGGACAAGGTAGACATTTCTATTGCTTGCTGCGACCTTGTAGTTTAACTAGAATTTATAAATAATAATTTGAAGAACAGTTTATCAGAGAAATCAATTATTAAAGGATGAAAAACTTCTGCTATAGCAGATTTAACCCTTTGCACTGAAACGCCGATAAAAATTGCTATGCTATTTCTTAAAATATTTGTAATAGTCAGATTCGCTTATATTTAGAGATTGTTAAAATAGCAAGTGTTGTACTTGCTAATAAGCTCAATTTCATATACATAAATCGCAATAAATCATTTAAAATAGAAATGCCGGAGTTCGGAAAAATATGTTTATAGTATAGTGAAAATAGTTTCGAGTGCGAAAGGTTAATTCTGAAGGAATGAGACAGGATAGAGTACATATTTCTGCTTTTTCAAAGTAGCGTCTGCTACCTGATAGTAGTATAAGTAGAATTCAAGTTTTCGAATCATAATAAAATGTCGAAAATCTGTAATCTTATACGATCCTATTGCAATGTACAAACATACAAAAATCCAAATAACAACGGTAAATTGTGTTTACCAGTAAATATCATACGAGCAAATTTACAAAACATGGCTTTTATATCAGTTTCAGTTAAGTAAAGTAATTGATGGTACTTACGACTATAATATAGTGTATTATTTTCCACATAAAGTTATTTGTATATTATACCGACATATAATGTATATACCGACAAAATGAATACGGGGATGACGGAAACGACGAAGATATTATTTGCAGATAATTTATCAGAATATTCATGGGATGGCGATATTCATAGTGAGAGTGAGGATGTGAGCGATACGCTCCAACCATAATGCACTGGCACAAAACACCCGACTACAATTATAGTTGATACTACAAATATAGTTAATACTTTGAGTTGTTTAAAAATAACACGTTTATGACTTGTAAAGTTATGTCAAGGCTATGTAACATTAATTAACAAGCTTATGACTTGTAAGGGTTTTGAGGTCACGAAGGAAGGTCGAAAAAAAAAGAAAATGTTTCGTCCCGGTCCCGCTAGTGGACTCATTAGTAAGGCTGTCGTCTAGCGGGACCTGCCTTAGACGTAAGGATCATAGAAGGAAAGCGATAGGATGTGTGCAATTGATTAAAATTTTTAACGATAATAGAGCCGTAGATATTACTGCCCTAGCATGACACACTTTTTCAAGTGCATGTTGTTCGGTTTAAGTTCCTAAAGGAGATGGTCTGTTGATGGCCACACTAGAACAGGGAATTACGAAAATCTCGACTCTGGGGATTTAGTCTTCAGTTGCACTTATTGTCATAACACGATGTGCTCCATGATCTGACTTCCCGAACACCAGATATAGTCCTAGTTATCGTCGTCGGATAAGAGAAGAGTTGAAGAAGGAAAGGGGGGAGAAGCGGTACGCGTTTCGCCCTAAACCCGCCAGAGGACTCATCAGTAAGGCTACCTAGCTGACCTTGCCTTAGCCGCGGGGGATATCGAACGGTTTTTTTTTTTATGTGGTTTGCTGTGAGGTAAATTTTCAACCGTACCTGACGACTATGGCCTTCTTACCGGTTAACAGTGTGTTGCTTGCCTGATGGTGTTACCTATATGAAGTTATAGTATAATGAGATGAGGGATGGTTGGGGAAAAAATTTTCAAAGAAAACCCCGGTTCTCGAAGTCGCACACCCCGTGAGGTAGGCCAGTGTGATTTGAGACATGACGCGGGGGGATATCGGACGGACAATTACGGACGGTATATGTATACAATAGGGAGGGGTCAGAAAGCTTGTGAGAAAGGAATCCATCTGCAGGCGAGCGTTAGAAGTAACCGCCACAGACCTTTTATTCGTTCGATGTTTCTATTTTATATTTATCATTTTTCTCACAAATAATTCACAGTCTAGTAATAAATGATGGGTGAGACGTTTACAGCAAAAACGGATGACCAGCGAGTAAAGGAATCGTCGAAAGAAAAATCACGTATCGCGTCGAATGGAAAGAATACGATTGAATCTCGATTCGTCCAAGAATAATATAGCTTACTAATATTGACTGGTCCAATGTTTATGAATTTTTATCGCATACTCAGTTTTATTTTTCGATTTTTGGTATTCATTGTCAGTGTAGCTTTCTTACGTAGTTTTCGCGCACTCAATTGAATATGTTCGGACTCTCTTTTAACAGTTCCAACATTGATTTATATATACATATGATAGTAAACATATACATGGTTAAATTTATTACAACTGTAATATCAGTGGTAAAACAAAAACCTGCGTGCAAACAATAAATGCGACGATTAATTTTCTCGTCGTTCTTATTCGTAATTTGTTTCGTATTTGTATCTAAAAGGCGGTTTTTCTTGTGTTTTATACGACACTTTGTACATAGTTATCGATATTCTTCAAGATACTTGCGTCAGAAGTACCATAAATGGTACAGGCAGCGTATTTATTCAATGCGCTGAAAACATGTCTTGTGACAAATTTAATTCTGTAAAATATATTACCATTAAAAGAATGAGGCATTGTACAACATTCAGTATGAAACAGAGCATATAAATTTGTTTAGTTGTTATATATACAATAATTATTAATTACATGTAATGGTTGACTATTGTAAAGCAAGGGACTGGCATTTACAATCGTATTGATCGCGGCACCACGTGCACTATAAATGGTACACGGTGTGATAACTACTCTAAACCTTCTAATTATTTATCGATTGATGATGCAATGACATACTGTGTGATAATATATAAATTTTTAACTAAAACAACAAATAGCGATCAAGTCGGGCCAAAACGGCTTGGCACGGAACGTATTAAGCAATTAACTTACTGATGCTAATATCTCGAGGTTAAATAATCAAAAGTATAGAGATGTTATACTCGTTGGATTCGCTATCTTATCACCTACGAAAACACATATGATTTTATTAAATATTAATGTAATTATTATACTATACAGCTCGCTTTTCAGATGCAACTATCTCAAGATCAAACGACCGCAATAATATGTTCATTATACGCATTGAACTCGTCATTTCCACGCTCTGCAAGAATATTGAAAACAAACTACAAAATTCCTTGCTGTCCTATGTTTCAGATTAAGAAAGTGAAATATGAAATTAATGAAGGAAATTCATGTTCATCGTCTTGAATCTACGATCGCAACTGTACGTATGCAGTGTTCATTCTAACAGCTATATATTGATTTTTTATTAGATATTGATCTATGATCACTTTACATTTACACTAATCTGAAAAAAGAAATTTTCGAAGCAAACGTTAATAAGCACTTCGAAGAGATCAAAATTTCGAAAACTGTTTAAAATAGCACTATGTATCTTTTCTCAATTACTACGAGTTTCCAAGCTAAAATTCATTCAAAGCTACAACACTGTAAAGTCAAAGGTACATAGCGGTGTTTAAAAAATGTCAAGGTGATCCGAGCTCTTCATCGAATAAAAGATTTCGCGGAATTCTTATTATTAATCTTTGCTTTCCTCAAAGTACTCGTTAACTTTTACTCGAAACATTTATTTGCCAGATCAACGTAAATGCTTAAAAAAAGATCGGCGTGTGCCCGTTAGAATGGACACTCTGTATTTCGGAAAAAACGAATCGTAACGTTTACTGGGAGTCGGGAGTCGGAAGCGGAACAGAACGATGGCTCGCGGTGTTAGCGGTGGCTTTCGTGAAAGGCTTTTTTCTTGAAAAGTACAGGATTGTAAGTGCTTTTTTCAACGGTGCATTACTCCGCTCTGCGGACGGCCTACATTCTTTGCGGCGCGCAACACTCGAACCCTTAACACAAAGACAGATTTTCCACTCTCCCGCTCTTTCTATCTCTCCTCTCCTCTCCGTCACGGTCGAATCCGCGACGCATCTCTCGCGCGTTTCATACGCGGACCACCTTTCTGCGTTTCCTTTTCATTTGCGCCGGCTCCCGCCTCCGCTTTGCGGGTTAGGACGTGAAATTGTTTCTGAAAGTAGCCGCCGGAGAATTGTCCAACCACTCCAATTTATAATTACAGCGAGCCACGGGAGAACTCGCAGGAAGACCGGGGCAGATTTAAACAGAAAAGTTTTTCGCAATTGCTCCTTTCAATCAAGAAATTGAGTAACGTAGAAAGTGAAAGTACCTACTTCGAAACATCACTGAATTACGAATCCATCTTGAAAGTATTAGGTATAAGGGATAATTCTGTCGTTTTTGAGCACCCGTCTTTTTATTCGTTGTCGATCCTTAGCAAGAATTCTGATCCGACTGAAACCGGTTTAAACAGCGAGATCAGAATATGATTGATGATTTATACACATTTCTTTCGTATTTTAGTCAGTTTTTTTAAATTTGTAAAACTGTCAACGCGAGTGAAGATAAAATGCACTTAAGACATTGTATATTGTATGAGTTCCAAAAAGGGAATGACGCGATGAAGTCAAAAAGAAACTCGTGTGACGTGTTTGGAAAGGACGCAGTAAAAGCTCGAACATACCAAAGATGATTTGCGAAATTTCGTTCGAGTGATTTTTCTTTGAATGATGAACCCAGATCATGAGTGCCATCAGATGTCAATGACGAAATAGTACGCAGTATGATCAGGACAAATCCCACGTCAACATCCACAGAAGTGGGTTTGAAGCTTGGAATTCATAATGCTTTGGATAATATTAAAAGGCTTGGTTTCGTGTCCAAACTCTCTTTTTAGAAAAGAACGACAGAACTGTTCTTTATAGCTAATTGATAGAGTACGTGAAAGTGGATGCAATAATTCTACTCATATTTTTTAACATTGTCCTTTATAAATTCACTCGCACAAATACTGTTGTGTAAGAAGCATCTGTAATAAAAATGTTTGTTTCTAAACATATTGTGCACTTCAGGTTTTCCGTCGTCACCATTTATGGAACGTGAATAGAATATAACCTAATCCAACTATTATATAATGTATTATAAATCGGGATATGTAATTTACAATAGGACATATTATACAGAGTGTCTAACCTAACTCGAACATCTAAAATATGTTGTTTGTTTTTGACGACAGAAAACATTGATTAGTATAGTGGGATAAATATCATGACGGGCGAAACAGTTCGTTCGAAGTTATATCTTTGAAATTGTAAAATCATCAAAGTCCTTTTAAACGGAATGCTATATTTTCATTGTCGTGGTATGATAGCCTTAAAAGATTGACCTTTGAACTCACGTTGATTAGACATTTTTTATTCCCCTTGGTGAGTTACTATAAATCCTCAAATCTTGAACCACTCTTTTTAACACTTCTTAATAAAAACTATACGTATTTGTTTCAAGTGGCATTTCTTTTTCATCGTTACACATTTATTATACCGTAAGATTGTAAGATGATTTTAGTTAAAACTTTTTTACTTATTAATTTCGACTTTCACAGTCGTACAATAATTTCTATAGCAATTAGACATTGTATAGCAAGCTCGCATCTTCGTATTTGCTCTTAATTGCTGGTAGGTACATATATCGGAAATGTCTTTCGAGTGGAAATTATGAAACTAAGACTCTATTAAAACCGAGCAACTATTCTAGTTGCGTTTAAACAATTTGTTCCGCCTCCGCGAGCAAACAACCGAAAAAACAGAGACTAAGCAAAATCGATCACTCATTGTCAGTTTCTAACGCTTCCCGAATTATTGATCGAATTGCAAAAGCTGTTACTGGAACGTCTGCGGCATCCATTGCAACCTCCTGAAGTTGATCCACGGTAAAATCAATTATCGCGATCATAAATCAACGACGAGAAAACGCGGCTGGCGATAAAAATGATAGCTATTCTAGGTTAATGTCCATTCCGAGACGTGCCTGGAGTAATAGCGCGGGCTTTTCTGGGGAAGATCCAGGGGGCTGTTACATAGATCCAGCTGAAAATCAAATTCCATGACATTTTCGCAGGTTGACCGAAGCACATCGAAACGCCATAAGGGCGATCAGGAAGATCAAGTACTTCGTCGCGAGGAGGAAGTTCCAGCAAGCTCGTAAACCGTACGATGTGCGCGATGTCATCGAACAGTACAGTCAAGGTCACCTGAACATGATGGTGCGGATTAAAGTGAGTACTTTTTTATTTTATCTTTTGCACCTTTTTTGCGACGGTTATGGTTCAGCTACTTAATCTCACTCCGCGATGATTATGAAATATTACTAGTGTCCCATTGGTTCTTTCCGTGCCACGCTATGCACAATCTCGAGACTATGCTCGATGAAAATCTGCGATATAGTGTGTGCGAATTAGTGAGTGCCACTAATATTCCCAGGACAACGGCTCAGAATCATTTAATCAAGATAGGATATATGAATCGGTATGAAGTTTGGGTTCCAAAGCAATTCAGGGAACCAAATCCTTTTCTAACCCCTTGCATTATAATAACGAGTTAGGCTCGTGATAATGATTTACTAAATATAAATATTATTATTATTTTTTCTAAATCGAAATGAAATTGAAATTTTCTATTATTAAAGTCTAGAAACGAAATTAACTAAAGACAATACAAGAAACAAAAATGATCTAGTCCTATTAAGGAAAATAGTAAGGACAAATAAGTTCTAATCAACGCAGCGTGAAAAGAGTCGTTGTGTAAGGGGTTAAAGAGACTTGTCTTCGGAGACGAGATTTGGATTTGATATGAAAATGTGCATCAGAAATGCACTTGATCTAAGGAAAATTGACCTTTAACTGTTACGAAGTCAGGACTTCATTCGAAGAAAGTTCTTTTGTGCATTTGGTGAGACTGGAAAGGTGTATCGTACTAAGAGTTCCTTTCAATAAGTGAAACGATCGATTTTGCAAAATATTGCGATCGACTCGATAAATTGAAAGCCACCATAGCCGAAAAACGGGAAGAACTAGCGAACCGACAAGGTGTCATTTATCATCATAACAATGCAAGATCGCATGTTGGTCGAAAGACAGAAACTCTTACAGTTTGATTGGGATATTCTATCTCAACCTCCGTGCTTCCCAGACCTTGCCCCATCCGATTATTACTTGTTTCCCTCGTTAAAAAAAAGTCTCTCCGTGACAGATGTCAAAAAACCGAAAGCGAAATAAAAACGCACCTCGATGAATATTTTGCAACTAAGTTTCAACTTTTTTGGAAAGAAGGCATAACGAGGTTACCTAAAAGATGGAAGAAGGTAATAGAACAGAACAGTTCATATACAGGGTGAATCGAAATTATACATACTTCGGGAAATGGGTGGTTCCTGAGGTCATTACAAGCAACCTTTTCCTTCGCTGAATAACACAATAAATCAATCTTAACATTAGCTTTATGGAGATTTCTTATATCTACTCTAACTATCTACGGCACGTATCAATTTGACGCATATTAAACAAATTAAATATTTTGTAAAATAAGTGATTTATTTTTAAACGGCCAGATATCTCGTTAACGTCGGACGACACTCAATCTATAACATTTCCGTAATCCGATCAGATTTCTCCTTTGTCGCTGCACAAAATGCCAGAAATATACTACGGCCCAGTCGAGAGAAATATTAAAATATGTTTGACGAGCGTAAACGACGAATCAACCGATGAATTACGCGCGCGAGGAATTGAAAAATAGCTGGCGGTGCGATTTATTATCGTTTTAAACGGCAGCTATAAAATAACAATGAAAGACATTTGTAGATATTAAGAAAGGACGACAAACAATATGCATAAACGCTCTACTAACTGTTTATACAGCATCTTGATAACACCTAATATCTCTATTACGCTCGATGGTAGAAGTAAATAGCTTTTCTATCAGAGTCATTTTAGGTCGAGTTTTCAAGGGCATTGTCAATCTTTTTAACACTAGGTTTATGAAGATATCTTGTATACCTTTCTTT
>NW_027581012.1:0-5054 GCF_028453695.1 Augochlora pura
TTTTTCGGGAATCAAGAATTTAGTATTGCGATACTTATTGAATCCACAATATAGTCAAATGGTAAAATGTACGAAATTCGTTTAGAAAATGTCTAATTCGATTTGAATTGTTCTTAATTATTAATTATATAGATCATAGTTTTATTGATCATGAGAAAATGATAGAAATCACAATAACTGTTATGTTTTAGAATTAAACAATGTACGAGGTAAAAAATTACAACCACAGTTGTATAAATAGAGAAATTAAATTACGTTTGGAATGTAATATTATTTTGTTCGTCTACAATAACGAAAATTACAATTTCGTTTACAATTCACGAAAATTCTCAGCTTTAAGTAGAAATATATTGTTTAATTAAAAAGCATAGTAAAATAGTTAATATCCGAAAATAAATGAAATTAATCTCTGTTTGTTTCGAAATGAATTTCTTACAGAGCTTCAGCGGAGTTTGCACCTACTTGCTCATTATGATCCAGTGGAATCAGACGTTAACAGTACCCGGACCGAATGATCATATAACCGTATTCAGCTCGAGTTAACTTTGTTAATATAAAAATTATTTCAAAACGTGTAGAATAATATTTGTGGTGTCTCAGAGTTATCACTTGGTTGCAAAGGGTTAATTCGTGTTTAAAACAAACTAAACGATCTGTCAAATGAACGAATACCAAATATTTATAATATTTATAGATATAATATAATATTTATTACTTATTTTATTATCACCGGAATTAGATCATTCGTGAGCTGCGTCGGTAGTATTTGAACTTAAAGGTGAATCATCAGGGTCCACAGCCTGCGTCCATTGTATCAAGATGACAAGATACGTGGTTATTGAACTGATGCACTGTAACAGACGAAGATGAGACGATTTAACTCTTTGCACCATAATAACGAGTCAGTATCGTGGTGATGATTTTATGCAAGATCTATTAAATATGAACATTATTAATTTATTGCACATCGAAATAATGATAAATTCTTCTCTTGTCAGAGTCTAGAAACAAAAGTACATAAAAACAATAAAGGAAAGAAAAATTGTCTAGTCCTATTATTAAAAATATTAAGGACAAATAAGCGCTAATTAACGCAGCCTAAAATGAGTCATAGTGCAAGGGTTTAATGTTTTACGATAATGTAAAACGGTGTAGGACGCAGTTAACGTAATAAGTTAGTAATAGTTAATATAATTATAATAATAGTCATAATAAGAGTAATAGTATATTACAATATACTGTGATTATCTATTATATATTAATATAAATTAATTAATACAATTATATATTAATATTAATATAAATCGAGTAATATAATTACATGTTAATTTTAGTATAAATTATATCATATATTATATAAGATAATAATAGTAATAGTTAACGAACCTGTCGCACAAAGTTGAAATTCAAGCTGAAGAAATCGAACTGTGTGCTGCCGATATGGTGCAACGATAGCTGCAGAGAAAACTGTAGGATCTAGAAATAATAGATCCATTTAAATAGTTACCAATTATCATTAGTTATAATCGTACGATAAACAGTCCGCGGATTGTTATACAAATTTAAATTAGTGAAATTATAAGATTACAAAATTTACAAAATTACTCTCATAGGTGAATATGTATAATTTATTTGCATACGTATTAAAAGAGAATTTATATTATTATATTTTATATGATATGTTATTTATAGAAGCCAATGCAATAATTAAATTCATGTTATTCTCACCTCGTCCTTCAAATCGGTGTCGATATCGGAGATGGCGGACTGATGGATGATTTGCACCGCCTTTCTCGTCTGGAATATGCATTTGAAAATATTGTCTATGTTTATTGCTTCTTGATAAAAGAACTAATTTATTTAACTAATTATAATTGATGTTATGATAGCAAGATACTTCTTTATTTAAATCAATTAGGATAGGTGTCTCAATTATCGTAATATCTCAATTTAACCGGATTAAAAACGGATTAATATATATATATATATATATATAAAATAAATAAAATACTAAAATATATACTATATAATAGTGTATATAATAATATTAGTATATATAATAATTATATTAATATATATTACTATAAATAATAATATATTAAATCAAAGCTATACCAAGCAAAATAAATAGCATTGCCTGTATATTATATATAACAAACACTAACTACATATACCTTGTCGTAATTAGTACAAAGGTAATATAATTGTAATTTAGTATACTAGTAACTTGGAATTTTACCTCCTTGACGGTGTTCTCGCAGACGTGGCTCACTACAACGATCTTCATCCATACATAAAGACTATCAATTACTTTAATCAGAGCCGTGCCAACCACAAACGCGTTTATGTCTGACTCCTTGAACGCTGTGTAGACGAAGTACAAAATCGCGACAAGGTTTATAATAGCCACGAACGAGTGAAGACCGATTTGCGAGTCGAACGTGCAGTTTACTGTTTTCATGATTCTGCACAGGTGCAAGTGGATGCATCTTCGAGAGAACAGAATTATTATCACTCTTATTATTTCTCCTCTCTATTCTATTTCTTGTAATGTATTATTAACCCATTAACCGACGCAGTTAGAGAATCAATGGATATGTTTACAATATCGTGCTTTTATTGTAAGCTTACTTAAACTTAATTTACCATTGTTATTATTATTTATCTTGAAATCTCGAAAATATTGCTAGTATAGCTAGTATAGAAATTAAAAAACCTAATATTATAAGTTTCGATATAATAGTGTTAGTAAATTATTATAATTTATTATAATGTAATGAAATATAGTATATGTATTTTATTATAATGTAATATAATATAAAAATGTACTAAATTAAAGTAGAAACCACTGGTAAAGTGTAAAATAAATGAAGAAGAATATGACGCTATAGAAAGATATAATAAATGTTAAAAAGAAACTCGATGTAAGCCTTGTAAAATAAAATCAGGAGACAGTAAGAAGATGAAAATCTTCATACTTAGCTTGAAAACGATGAAGAAACGAATATAAAGAATTTTCCAACGACAAAATCGTGATTAATTGTTGAAATGTAATACCTGATTTTATGAAGCATATGAACCCTTTTTACCGCCTGCAGTTCGTGCTTCACCCTTGGCATTGCTTCGAACGGGATAACTTGCGTTCGACGCACGAAATACTCGGGCGTCCATTTGTTTAGATGTTTTTTAACATTTTTTTCATTTGTTTCAGTATTTGAAGTTTCGTCGCTCGTGTCCAGCGTATTTACTTGGCGACCGTCCGCCAAAAAGAATTTCTTCAATAAATCGTTCGTTTGCTTGAATCTACATTTCAACCAACTGGTGCGTGAAAATTTAAGGGAAATGTTAGTAAGTAATTGCAGCAACGTTTGCTAAACTATTTCTACCGGTGATCAATATTTTTCTAATATTTTATAACGGAGTTCTAATCGTGTATAATTACATTTATGTGTTTTATAGAGAAACAAGAAACATTTTCCATTTTTAAATGGTATTATATCTTGTTTTTTTATAGTATTTTAAGTTCGAACACAAGGAAGACTTAATTATGCAGTGTCTGATAATTATTTGAGTATCTATAATAATGTGAATTGTTTCTTTTAGAATAAATAAATTTATTCTTCGACTACGTGACATATCAAAGTAATCAAATCAAAACAAATTAAATTATATTAAATAAAAACCTAGAATTCTGTATTTCTTTATGGTATAATAATAATAATATATATAGCATAGTAAATCACGTACCAGACGTACGTCAAATAGTCCAGGTGGACCTGGGCACCGATGTTGGCTATGTAAATGAACAAAATTTGTTGCATCATAAAATTCACGTTCCAGACCCAATAACCGCATAAGCCATAAAGCAATAATATATTCAGACACGTAACACCATAGGTCGCCATTATCCACAAGAATATTACACGATTATCGATGACAATGCCAAGTTTCGTTATCTCCTCTTCGAAGTCGGCGATCGCTTGATGCAGTTTTAGAATATCCTTGGAGAAGTGTCAAAGGGTTACGTGGATAATTACACAATTCTCTCAAAGATATAAATTGAGATATAAATTTCACAGATATATTAATCGCAAAGATATGAATTAACTTTCTAAAATCAACGCGAACGCAGGCAAGATGAAAATGCGTACTAAGAAAATATAAGACTTGCCTAATTGGATCAATAAAAAATTATATTTGATTTTTGATTAATTAAATGTTTGTCATCGCATTTATCCCGTATCGTTTCGATTAAAATGACACGAGATATCATACAATTACGATCATAATTACTTGTATAACAAGCTATTATTATCGTTTGTTATATAAGTATTTATATATTATATATTATCATATATTTATATATCAATATATATATAATAATATATGTATATAAATAAAGAATGTGTTTGTTTGATTGCTTATAACAAGTATGAAAAGCGCTCGCCTATTTCAACGACACGTGCAAAGCCTACCTTCATATGACAGCCGCTTAAGACATGTATAAAGAGGAAGCAGAGATAGTTGACGACTTTCAGACAGAAATACACCAAGTGACCAATTTCTCTCTCTTCGTTGATGATCTCGTGTAGATAAAGCATGTACAAAGCGATAGCGACGGAGAAAAACATGATCGCTTTATAAGAATGGTTTAAAAAGCTCCAAAATTTCTCGTCGGAATCGCGGAGTGGTCTTAGCGCAGTTATGCGATTCACTGCAGTTACAATCCGAGTTGCACTTGCAAAACTAGTTACTTCCATTTGTCGATCTTTTCCACTTTCTTTTTATAAGTTATCTTTTTCTTTTAAGTTATCCTTGCCTTTACTATAATTGTATCATCTACGCTTTATGAATTAGGGTAGACAATCCATGAAGGTACTCTATTTAAAGTACAACATTATCTTCGTTCTTCTTTCTTTATTCGGTAACTCTGTTTTCTATTGTTGAATTGAAACGACCCTTTCCTCCAACACCTGTCATTTTTATCGCACTTTCGTATCGTAGAACGTTCTTTCAACGTTTATTGCTCCGTTCATCGGGCATCAACGTGTACA
>NW_027581013.1:0-5053 GCF_028453695.1 Augochlora pura
CAGAAGGAGGCCGCCGATTTCCATTTCCTCTCGCTACCCAGCATCGCCCCAACTAATGCTGGGAGCGAGAGGTCCGTACCAATGTTTTCCATTAAGACTCGGCGCAGCGCTGTAAAGGCGGGGCACACCTCCAGCGTATGCTGCGCCGAGTCTACATCCCCCCCGCAGTGGTGGCAGACCGTCGTCGGCTCCCGCCCGATGCGGCACAGGTACTCACCGAAGCATCCGTGCCCGGTGAGCACCTGCGTAAGCCGATAGGTGAGCCTGCCGTGTCGCCTCTCCCGCCACTCCTTAAGGTGCGGCAGGAGGGCCCCGGGGACCCGCTCGTGGGAGTGGGTGCTAAGTTCCACCCTCCACTTCTCCCAAGCGAGTCCCCGGGCCCGGAGTTCGAAGCCCCGGACCACCCCGGGCTTCGGCGGGGCCCCTCAATCCGGGCGGGCGGCGCATTTGTGCCTATACACGTATGCACGCGCGCCCGCCTCCAACTCGAAGGGCAGTTCTCCCGCCAGAGCCAGCGCCGCCATTGTCGACGCCGTGCGGTACCCTCTAATGAGGCGGATCGCTATCCGCCTCTGTAGCCGGCGCAGCAGCTGTATGCCGCGCCGGCTACCATTCACGGCTGGCGTCCAGATAGGGGCACCGTAGAGGGCCATCGACCGCACCACGCCTATGTAAAGGCGGCGCACCAGGTCTGCCGGTCCCCCGAGGTTGGACAGCAAACGGCCTAAACAGGTCGCCGCCCTCTCCACTCGGGGGACGAGGCGGCTCAAATGTACTCCGAAGCTCCAGCGGCTGTCGAGGATGAGACCGAGGTACTTCATCTCGGATCTCACCTCGACACTGGCTTCACCTACCCTGATCCACGACCTAGCCGGAGGCCGGGACCGAGGCCGTTTAAACCACACGACCTCGGTCTTCTCCGGGGCTATCCGAAGCCCCAGGTTGCGGATCCTTTCGACGACGACTGCCACCGCCTGCTCTGCCCGACGGATGGTCCTCTCGAAGGTAGGCCCGACGGCGACCACCAAAGTATCATCTGCATAGCAGACTAAGGTGACGCCGTCGGGCAGGGAGGCCTCTAAGACCGAGTTGTACCCCAGGTTCCAGAGCAATGGCCCTAAGACGGAACCCTGGGGTACCCCTCGATCAACCACCCTCCTCAACATCCCGTCCCGGCCGGGGTACATGATGTACCTGCCCTGCAGGTAGGCCCCGATCACTGCCCGCAGGTAAGGGGGCACTTGGTGATGAACCAGCGCCCCCCTAATGGCGGACCAGGGCAGGGTGTTAAATGCGTTGTCGATATCCAATGATATCGCCAAGCACACCCCGCCCATAACCTGCCACGGCCTCCCCCGAGAGGGACTTGAGCCGGTCGATGGCATCTACCGCCGACCGTCCCTCCCGGAAGCCGAATTGGCAGTCCGCCAAGTCGGGGCCAACGCAGGACAGGTGGCTGGTGAGGCGGGCAGCTACGATCTTCTCGAAACACTTGCCCACCTCATCCAGCAAACACAACGGCCGGTACGCGGAGGGAGAATCCTCCGGCCTCCCTTCCTTTCTTAGGAGGACCATCCGTCCCTGTTTCCACAGGTCGGGGAATTGCCCCGACTTTAGAAGAGAATTAAACATCCCCCCCCATCCTCCCGACCAGGACGCTCGAAGCGAGCACCCAAACTCGGCCGGGAATACCGTCGGGCCCCGGTGCAGTATTCTTGCCCCGGAGCCACTTTATTATCCCGGCCATCTCCTCCCCGGTGATCTCCAAGTCGGAAGACCACGGGTGGGCCCCCGCCTCGGGATCGGGCGTGGACACCTCCGCGCTACGCGGAAATAGTGTGTCCACCACCCTACCGAGTAGTTGGGGGTCCAGGCTCTCTGTGAGTGGGGGCGCCCAAGGTCGTAGCCTTCCCATTACTATCCCATATGGGCGCCCCCATGGATCCTTGTTCAGAGAGCCGAGGAGATCCGTCCAGGCCTGGGCTTTAGCTCGCTTGATGGCGAGCTGCAGGGCGACAACCTGCTCTCTGTATCGCCCATACAGCTCGGCAGTCAGGTCTTCATCCCTACGTCGTCGTCGACGGGAGCGGGTGTACCGGCGTCGCGCGCGGATGCACTCTGTCCGTAGTTCCGCCAATTCGCGCGACCACCAGTACACCGCCTTCCTCTGGTGGGGCCTGGCCCGGGGCATTGCGACATCGCATATTGCTGTCATTGCTTCCCGGAGCCATGTGGCCTCCGCCAGCCCGTCGACTGGCCCGGCCGGAGACGTTGGCCAGGCCACGACGTGGGCTGCCGCCATCAGAGCGTCCTGGTCCAGGCTCTTCAATGCCCATCGCGGTGGTGGCTCTCCTTCCCCAGGGCGGCGCCGGGGTGTCCTCCTAGGAGCGGCGGGGAGGTCGAGAAGAATATATCTATGATCAGATAGCGTCTCGACCTCCTCCGCCACTTTCCACCCCGAGATACGGCGCGCGGCCGGGGGCGTGGCCCATGAAAGGTCCACAATGGAGCCCCCGTTATGCCGCACGCACGTATGGACCGAGCCCGTGTTAAGCAGCACGAGCCCGAGTCCCGCCGCCCAATCGAGCACCTCCAAGCCCCTCGAGTCCGTCCTGGGGGACCCCCAAGCAGTAGCTTTGGAGTTAAAGTCCCCCAGGACGAGTACCGGACGGGGCTGGCAGCGGGAGATGAATCTCCCTACCCCGTCTAGGTACTGTTCGAACTGTTCGAGGGACCAGCTGGGAGGCGCATAAATGGCCACCACCGCGATATCTCCCCATTCAACGGCAAGGTATCCCCGCCCCCGCTCGATGACGGAACATGGCGGGGATCCTTGCCGGCCCTCCCATAACACCGCGACGGAGCCCACAGAGTCCCCCATCCAATGCGGATGTTCGGGGACCCTGTGTGGCACCGACGCGACGGCCAACCCGGCACCCAGCTCGGCCAGGTTCTGCATCAGCAAATCCTGTGCCCTGGCCGAGCGGTTCAGGTTGGCCTGAATAATTGGTTTCAGGGAGGTGATGCCCAGCCCTGCTAGGTCCACCTTGGACCTGGCTTGGGTCATCACCTCCGCGTACGTCATCCTCCCGTCCGCCAGAACCGTTATTGTAACGGCCGCGGTGCGTGGCTGACGGGGGGGGAAGAGTCGCTTTTTTATTCGCCTTTGAGGCGCCCTTCCCTGGTGCCTGCGAGCTCCCCGGCTTGGGGGCCGGAGCTGCAGCTGGGGCCGTCTTGGCCGCCGCCCTCCTCGCTTTGCGGCCCACCACCTTAGCCCACTCCTCGGGCTGGGCCTTTGACTCCGCGGGTGGTGGTGGCGGTGGGCCAACAGGCGGCGCCACCACCTTTTTTTTTAGTCTTCGCCTCGGCCGGTCCCGACTTCCCCACATCCCTCTGCGGGCGAGGGGGTTTGACTTTCGGGGCCGGGGCGGACTGGGGTCGTCCCGCCGGCACCGCCTGCGGCGCCAGCTCCCTCCTAAACGACGCCGGTTTGGCGTCGATGAGGGAGCTGATCTTTTGGATGATATTATCCGAAACAGCAGCAGGCGGTGGTGCTGCCCTCTCCATTGGTGGAGGAGGTGGCGGCATTCTGGCCCGCTCCGCCCCCTCCATAATATGGCGGAGGCGATCAACCTCCGCCTTCAATTCTCGCACCTCCTTTCTGAGGTCGCTATTTTCGGCCTCGAGGGCTCTGCTCGCCTCTGTCGAAGACCTCGTCGCTAATACCGACGCGGCCGCCCTCGTGTTTAGGGCAGCTATACGGAGCCCCCGAGCGAGGTCGCCCTTCAGGCCCTTGGAGACCGTGGCCACCCTTTCGATCTCCGCCTGGCTGGCGACAATTGCTCCGGCTACGTCACCCGTTATCCTATTTTTGTGCTCCCGCTCCAACTCTTCTATTTTTGGAAGCGGGTTACTATTTCTTGTTGGCCTCGGTAGAGGTGCCGACGAGTCGAGGATTCCCTCGCTTGTCCTCACTTCGACGTCCAGATGGTCGGTGTTCGCCTGCCGTCGTTTGGCGCCCGCCGTCCTAGCGTGGTCGTCACCCGTCTGAGTCCGGGTACGTTTCCTCCCGGAGGCGGAGGAGCTCCAACTGACGGACGACCCTTCGGAGTCGGCTTCGTCGTCGTCGAGCTCCACCACCGCTGGACCGCAGCGCCTACCGCTGCGGGACACATAATCGCGTCGTGGCTCGGCCACGACGCCCTTCTCCACATCTAGCGACGCTTTCGCGCCCACCTCTCTCTCGCCCCCCCCCCTCCCCGGTTTTATTTGTGTTTGTAGAAGAACTCATATTTATTCCCACGAGTGTGGTCGGAATAGAGGTCACCCCGGGCAGAGCCGCCATACCCGGAGAAGGCTAATACACCAGGGGGTCGCCAGGTACCCTGGGATTGTCCGCTAACGACTGGTGCGCCCACCAGCCACGTCTGCCGCAAAGGACAGACGCGCCCTCTTCACCGCGCAACGCTGCTTGGGGCTAGGGATTTTTTATAGAGGTTGTCATCCTCGCGGATCGGTCGGTTAAGGCAAGCCCCCCGTTCCTGTAAAACATGACCACAGGCTTACGGTGTGATCTTTAGCCGCCGTTTACTTTCACCACTCCCCCTGAACCTTACCGGCATGGGAGACCCTGCCAGGAACCGAAGTTCCCGCCGGCATCGCTCCAGGGATCATTGCAGCTACTCGCGCCCCGCACCATAAAAGGTGGCGACCATGGGGGAAACCCTCCCCTCGCGCGGAGACATCCGTTGGGGGCATCCCGTTTACCGGTAGCCCCCCGCATTCAAGGGGAGACCCGTTTATAGGGTTCCCCGGATTCATACTGGGAGGGCCCTCACCAAAGGTGAGTGAAACCCCCCCTTCCTCATTCGTACCGGATCGACCTGCCCCATCGGCCGCGTGTCCAGCCATTAGCTCCGTGCACCTGCCAGCCCGAGAGCCGACAGCTACATGGATTGCCCGAGTCGCACCACGTGGAGGTTGCCGGAATGGCGACTCAAGGTACTATCCCTCCTATTACACTAAACAGGGATACTATCCCTCAAACTAAAGT
>NW_027581014.1:0-5052 GCF_028453695.1 Augochlora pura
CCGGAAGGCAGGAGAATTTCGTTTGTAGATAACTTTACGGAGGCCCTGAAATTCTTTAACGTAATTTTAATGACCGCTTGCACTACGACGCCATCCCATGTTCCGAATGGATCGCTGTAGGGCGTCCCTCCGTCCTGGGAAAGTGATCCGGCGAGGGTGAGGCTCCTGGTAGCCGAGCTATTCCCCGGAATGCCTACGATCTGAGCGGTGGGCGGCAATAAAAGGGTTCCGGAATTATGCTAGGATTTGCAGACGTCCATTGGTGTGTTTAATATGTATTGCTGGCGGCCGTTATTCACCGCTGAAGTATGGGAATGCATCCCGCAATGAAAAATCGTCCTGTCTATTTCTACTTTACATTGAATGGCCGGGGTGTCGTCGAATTCGACGATCTGTAAAAGTTGTACGTTGGTTTCTTGAGATTTGGGTCTCGCTCCGATTGATTCGCACTGGGGCTTGTCCAGTATTGAGAACGTGGTGGTGTTCAATGTTGAACCACCACAGTCGTATCCTATCAGCGCCTGAGCGGACTGGAAAATTGCGAAGACCGAGAAGATTGCGGCGGTCTTCATGGTGTCGTCGTTGTCGTGTCTGTGGCTTGACTGTTGATGAACCGGAAGCGCGCCAGCGGTTATATGTATATCGTCCGGCGCTGATAACGTTCGGCGTAGGGAGGGGTGAACACGTCACTATTTGCACCGGAGTTTGAACTTTCGGAGCGTGTTTAATCTTATTACTATGCACTACTCGAGTGCCATTCTTCACACGAATACGCACATTTTTATTACTCATGCATTCCAGAATTTCGTACGGTCCGGTGTATTCGTCATCGAATTTGCCTTTCCGCGGTTCCTTTAAGAGGAATACGTTGTCTCCGACGGCGAACGATTGTGGGTTAATCTTACGGTCGTAATATGTTTTCGACCTTACCTTGGCCGAGTTCAGGTTTTCCCTAGCCTTTTCTATTGTTCCTGAGATTTTCGACTGGAGACCGTCGAGGTAACGGGCGTACGATTCGTCCGATGAATCGTGCGTAATGGGATTAGCGGAAGGAGCCCTTGCGACGGTTCCGAAAACTAATTCGTGCGGAGTGAATAGTGTGCCCTCGTGGACACTTGTATTATAAGAGAATGTGGCAAACGGGAGCCATTCGTCCCAATCGCCCTTTTGTATGTATTGTTTTAGGTACTCAGCCAGCACGTGGTGAGACCTCTCGATGGAGCCATTGCTTTGTGGTCTGAATGCGGTAGTTCGGAATTGACTGATTTTAAATTTGTTAGCTACGTTTTTCATCAGGGAACTAAGGAAGTTAGTGCCCTGGTCGGTTAATATTCCTTTCGGTGCTCCAAAGCAAGAAATGAATTTTTGAGTGAAGGTGTCTGCGATGTCTATTGCGGTTGCATTTTTCAGCGGGAGTGCTAAGGAGTATTTTGTCAACAGGTCTTGAATGGTTAAGATATAGGAGTAGCCATTGGGAGATATAGGAAGGGGACCGACGATGTCCATAGAAATTTTTTCAAAAGCCTGTCCTGGGGCATCGGTAATTGTCATAGGTTGTCTCGTCTTGACTCTAACTAGTTTTTTCTTCTGGCACGCGACACAAGAGTGAACGTATACCTGGACCTCCCTTTTCAAGGTTGCCCAGAAGTATTTTTCCCGTATTCTCCAGTATGTTTTCGTTATTCCTTTATGGCCAGCAAATGCGGAACAGTGGTTCTGTGCTATTATGTCCGGTCTTTCGGTAATTGGGGGTATAATTACCTCGTGGCTACAAGCGAAGATTTGAACGTTCGTGGCCGAGAATAAATCTAATAAAATTTTGTATATGTTCGTCCAGGATACTTTGTCTATAGAATTTTTCGAAATACTAAAGGATGATAATTGAAGTTCGGTTACTACGTCTAGCACGGATTTGAGAGATTCTAATATATCTTCATACGAAGCTGCATGGAATTCGGTTGTTTTGATGGGTAGAAGGATTAATTTTTTATTACCTGCGTTAAGAACTTTCGCTCGCGAGAACGTCAGGTCAGAAAGTTTGGGAATTTTACCTACGGTAAAAAGGTCTACCGCTCCGGGGTCGCTTGGCTGTCCGTTCAATGTTACGAAGGTAACGAGATTATCGTTACGCATTATTAATCTGTCGCGTGTGTAAATGATTGTCCGTCTGTTCGTATTTGTCGATGTATTATGGCTTTCAAAAATTTCTTCGTCGCTGCTCTCGGACTCAGTGTGGGGGCTGGATGTGCGCGCCCTTTCGGTGGGTGGCTGGACAGAAGAGAGGGGAGATGGGTATGTACGAGTGGAGATAGGAGAAGGGGAACGGGAAGTGGATGGTTGCGCAAAGTCTGGTGGGTGTGGTCCAGGGAGCGATGGCGGCGGACCGCGGGAAGTGGTGGGAGTTTTAGGAAATGGCGGCTGGCGACCGAGGACTGGCGAGGGGCCCGAGGGAGTGGTGAAAGGGTTGGTACGTGGTCGTCTTACAGTGTCGAACATTTCCGAAGATTTTGAGTCTGAGGAGATGGGAAGAGCTGATGCGGGGTTTCTGGATAATGCGTCTGCGTTTAAATTTGTTTTCCCGGTTTTATAAATTACTTTATAATCGAATTCGGCCAATTTAAGACGCCACCGTAAGAGTCTAGATGTTCGATCTTTTACTGAATTCATCCACACTAGAGGCTGATGGTCGGTAATTAAATTAAATTTCCTCCCATAGATATAGGGCCGGAAATACTGTGTACAGTAAATTATCGCTTGACACTCCTTTTCGATCGTCGAGTAATTTAATTCCGCTCCGTGGAGAAGCCTCGAAGCGTAGGCAATCGGAGGGTCTTTCGCCGATCGCGAAACCGGAAGCGTCCGTGGTAATATTAAATTCGCGCGAGAAGTCCGGATATTGCAGCAAGGGTTCCGTAGTGAGAATATCTCTGAGTGTGCGAAACGCGTGTTCCTGCTCTGGTTTCCAGTCGAATTTAATTTCTTTTTTCAAAAGGTTAGTTATGGGTTTAGAGATTTGCGAGAACTTGGGTATGAATCGCCGATAATACCCCGCCAGTCCTAAGAACTCGCGGGCGTTTTTAACGTTCTTAGGTCGCGGAAATTGTTTGACCGCTTTGATTTTGTCAGGACAAGGTTTGACGCCGTCCTCGCCTATAATGTGGCCGAGGTACGCTACCTCTCGGTGTAGGAACGAACATTTCGAGGGTTGCAATTTTGAATTCGCTTCTCGCAAGCGCTGGGACAAGTTTTGAAATTTGGTATAATGTTCGGATAAACTACGAGCGTAGATGACAATATCGTCCAGGTAAACGAAAAGTTCCGTTCCCTGGAGGCCCGACAAAATGCTATCCATAAGGCGCTGGAAAGTCGCGGGCGCGTTTCTGAGGCCGAAGGGCATTCTCCTGAACTCGTAGTGGCCGTAGGGGGTCGAAAACGCGGTTTTCTGAGCGTCGTCGGGGTGCATCCCGATTTGGTGGAACCCGCTCGCGAGGTCGAAGACGCTAAAATATTTTGCGCTGCCTAGCTGGTCCAAGATCTCTAAGATGCTTGGCAGAGGATACGCGTCCGGAATTGACTTCTCGTTTAACGCACGGAAGTCGATGACCATTCGCCATCTTTTATTGCCGTCCGCGTCGGATTTCTTCGGAACTATCCATAAGGGACTGTTATGGTATATGGTGATTTTGAAGGTATTACGATGTCTTGCTCTAATAGTGCCTTCATTTGTTTATTGATTTCGTCCTTATGGATCGGCGGGTAACGATATTGTTTTACATGTATAGGAATTTCGTCTGAAGTTATGATTCGATGTTCTACCGCGTTCGTTTTCCCGATGTGTTCCTCTGGGAGATGGAAAAGGTCGCGGTGCTCTTGAATTAATTTCGTAACATGCGAGCGTTCCTCGGCGCTGAGGTGTTCTGTACTTATTATGTCCAGAATCTCCTCGTAGCGCGAGGACTGAGAATTAAGATTGAAAATCGAGTTAGAATGATTCCTAGATTTCGCGAGGTTGGATTTGAAGTTAAGATTTTCGTGATTTTCTACGGCATCCGTGACCTTTTCAACCTCCTCTAGTTCCATGATCGGCATGGGGAGATCGATTGGCTCGTTCGTCGTATTTACACATTTAATGTACGCTCGTCCGCCGGAGTTTTTCGCGAGGCAATGCGGGATTAGTACGCCCGGCGCGAGTTCGCGGCGGCTGATGTAACCGATTACTGTCCTGATCGTTTTCACCGCTACGCATGCGGCTGATCGTGGTGCGATCACGCATCTCTCCTGGGAAGAGAAAGGAAACTCATTTCCACGCCATACGAGATGTTGCTTCTCGTATGATATCTCGGCTCCCAAGGATAAAAATGCTGACCCCAAAATTCCGTCCGCAGGAATGGGGAATGAGCTTGAGACCACATGAAACTCGATTAAATTATTCGCGATCGTAATTTGGGTCGTGCCCAGAGTCGCGACCGCGCCGTCTGTAATACCCGATATGTTGATGCTCGCGTGCGTGTCGATGATCGCGTCCGGCTTGAGGCATGAAATGAGGCACTTGAGGAACTTGAGGCACCACCGATGAGTCAAGGAGATGACGCGAAGTTGCAGGAGTCATCTTCAGGTAGAAGCGCCCCGTATCACACTCCTCTTCGTAGACTTGATTTACTCCGTAAATCAGGGGTTGATCTTAAAAAATGCTTCTTCCTATTGATTGGAAGGCTGGTTACGGCAGGAAGATCATCGGGCCATCTTATGGTGTTGCTCGGAATTTCAGGAACTGCTGGTATTTCCTGGATCTCCGCTGGTGGACTTCTAGGGTTTGTTGCATACCTAACGGTTTCGTACTGTGTGGCTCCAACTGTCTGTACGTTTTATTGACAATAAATCTTAATATGTACATAGAGTGGATGGTATGGGGTTCGATAAACAGGAGATGATTCCAACCTTGTACAATAAGTAAATTATCGAAAGGCCTAACGCGGCATATCCAAGATATGTTACAATAATTGTTACGGCGTAACAAAGGATTCGTATGTCAGGTAAAAAGTACCTGACGAA
>NW_027581015.1:0-5052 GCF_028453695.1 Augochlora pura
ACGGAACGCATTAAAAAATTCATCTCATTCAGCGTGCTCTTTTACAAGAATTATATTCGAGAGATTTAGAGTGGAAGAGCCGCGGCACTGGCCAGGTAAATAGTGGATACTTGACACCTTTGTCTCATCAAAACTGTGAATTTAATATCACGAGAACTGGACACGTCACAAAGCAAGCCAAGCCCCCCCGCACCCTGCACAAGTTACTACACGCAGCCCAGGATATGTTTACACAACAGAATACAAATTCAGTGAACATTTTACCTGAAGTTACGTCCGGAATAACGGATACGCGTGTTATAATTGGAGTAAATTTCACGGTAAACGAGCCTGCTTCACATATTTAGATTTATCTGCACGCGATATATTTCACTGGGTTCCCTGGAAAACAATGCGCTTTCAGGAGGTATACCAAAAGCAAAAGTTTCGTTGTTTTTTACTTGTTTTTTTTATCCGTTTGTTGCACCAGTTTTGCTGCAGACATTTTTGTTCTTTGGATTAAATGTTTGTTTAAAGTAATTAGTGGAACGAATTCTTTTTAGTCGAACATTTTATTCGAACAACAATTATTGTTATAGCGTTTTATAATATTTATACAAATTGGTTATTTTTCGAATTAATCCCTCTGCACATAAATTCTTATTCGAATAATCAGTGACCTAGGCAAGTTTTATTCGATTCGATGTTCATTCGGTAATATCAAATAAAATTTATAGTAAACTTGTTACAAATGTATTATAAATTTATACAACATAGTGAACAAATAGGTGTACCAGGCATTTCAATTTTAGACGAAAATCAATATTGATATGAAACGTTAATCTTTAATTACCAGTGAAACTATATATTATATTTAATATATGTATATTATATATGCTGAATTGTTTAAAATTGGTTATGATGGCCGGCATTTGTACATCACGCGATATTCGAATATTCGTAATCTGAGACGTCGAATAACATATTTTTCTATGGAAAATTTGACAAATTTCCCAAAGCATGAATCTCGTGTTCAGATCTGTCGAAAGCTTTTTAAACATCGCGGCTGCCCGACAGACGCGACAAATAACGCGGTGCCTTACTAATACGCCGAGGAATGCACGGCTGTGATCTCGCAGAAGGAGAACTGCACGGGTGGCTGCGTTTTCGCACGGTACAAGGTGAAGCGTTTTATGCCCGAAGGTTGTCGTGAACCTTCTGAATACGCGGCGTTTTACGCAGTGATCTCAATGCTTCTGCGGAACCGCGCGGAGACCAGTGCTGGACACGTTTTATTTAGCATAGTGAATAATAATCTCCGAATTTGGTGGTCTTTTAATCCTTTGCACTCGAAGCCGTTTCACCTCGAATTCCAGCATAGCTTCTCTGATTTACTTCCATTTTATAGGAATTATCGCATTTTATATAAAATTAATTATCCATGGGAAATCGCACGGTAGTGGCAGTTTTAATAGTTTTTGAAGCACTGATAACTATGTTCATTTATAAATTATTTTGAGTCGTGATAGAACAATTTTTAGCGAAGTCTTGGAGTAACCACTCTAGTGCAAAGGAATAATATAAAATAATATTTTCAGTCGATTCGAATTTGATTTTCCGCGACAAATTTTATTGTTGGTATTAAATAATTGACAGAATTTTACAGAATATCTTATTTAGAGTAAAAAATTGCGCGGTTCACCTTTGAGTTTTATTTATTCCTACATAATCTTCAGATAATTTAGTATTACATCCTAGTTATCATGCACAGCGGATTTTAGTAAAATTGTGGAAATAGTCGGTTTTAGTGCAAAACATTCTTAAGCTTAATTTTCATCTTTTTCAAGCTCGCCACATTCGCCTGCGGCACATAAAACGCGGGATTATGGGTCACCGCAACTTTGTCAACGTATACTTTTCTATAAAATGGCTTTACATAGTTGATGCTTACAATTTTTATTTTATTTTTAACCCTTTGCACTACGATCCCTTCCACGCTGCGTTCATCAGCATTTATTTCTCCTTAATATTTTCCTTAATAGCACCAGACAATTTTTTAGTTCAATTTATATATTTATAATTCTGTAGTTCAATTTATATATTTATAATTCTGTAGTTCAATTTACATTTTTATAATTCTATAGCTCCATTTATATTTTTATAATTCTATAGTTCAATTTATATTTTTATAATTCTATAGTTCAATTTATATTTTTACAATTCAATTTGATTTCGATTTAAAAGGAATGAATAATATTTATATTTAATAGACCTTGCGTGGAATTTTTATAACTCCTCCGAGTCATTATTACACTTCAAGGGGTTAAAGGTCCGCGCACAACTTTTGGCAACAATTGGTATCTGCTTATAAAAATCGATCGTCGAGCCACATATGTATACGTCCAAATCGATCCGCGTGAGAAACTCGTTCGTATCGATCGCCAATTATTTTCGATAACGCGTCGCGTGACCAGCATCATCGCGATGGCGCGTCGAGATCACGTGGATTTAATTGATCTCGTACTTCCACGTGCACAGGCACCGCGAATGATCCTGCGCGCGCGCGCACTTCCTATCGCGAACGTCTCTCTCTCTCTCTCTCTTTCTCTGTGTGTGTGTGTGTGTGTACCGCCATTCCGTGACAAAAATTTCTTGCGCGAGTCATATTTTATGTTCACGGCACGCGAGAGCAAAACTCGTTGTTTCTCGAGGCCGCCGCTTGGATACGAACAATTACAGAGAAAAATCGCGCAAACTCGCCGAAAAATTCGCGGGATGTTTTTCGCCAGGTAGATAATTAACGATGCTGCCGTGGCGGGGACGTCGTGTTGATTCATGATCGTTTGCGTTTCCGTTCGACTGGTTCGCATCGGTACACATTGTTTCCGTTTCGTCGTCGAAATGTCATTTTACAGGCCGCCATTTTATGCATTTAATATCAGAGCTAGTAATGTCAAGAATCCGAGAACTTTTCACGTATTAAGAAAAGGAAAAAGAGTTCTGTGAATACAGTTAGTGTACAAAATATTCATACATCTTTTATTTTTTAAAGAATTGTCGATATTTGATCTTATCCTGTTATCTCTTTTACGTTATATATTCTTTTCAGTTATTGACAATTTCTTAAAAATCTGAGATTCCGTGTGCGAATACTTTTTATACTATGGCGAAACTGGTAAAACTTTTATTGAAATCGGTTAACGCTGAGTCAAGCTACAGTCAACGAAAGAGATAAAAATTCTGATTAAAATTCGCAATTTTCTAAATCGTAGGCTCAGATAAGAAAATTGGATATAACATAATTCTTTGAATCTTTTATCAGAACAATTTCAATTTGTTAGCTATTCTTTAGTAAACTGATCTCTCTAACATACCAAAAAATTATAGATCGTTATAGAAACGATAGTTGTTATAGAAAGTTATAGAAACGTTATTTCATTTTACAGTGAATCGGTATTACTAGTATACTTTGCGTGCCAACTGTACACACCGAGATTCTCAAACAGAACATATTAACCAAGAACTCGTCTACAATTGCCACTAAAGGCTGTCAAGTTTTTTATTCTGAACATTTCGTGGCGTACGATCACTTCAACGCGTTATCGTTCACTTCGCGATAGTAAACACGTGGCACGCGCAGTTATATCGTTTAAACGTCATGGAAATACAAGTTCAAATAAAATGCATAACGACGTCAATTCGATTTGCAGACGTTGCTGGAAGATTAATAAAATAAAGTCGCATAAATGCTTCTCGTCCTTGTGTGGACCACTTTTTTGCGGTCGCGAGCGCGTGAACGCCCTCCTAAAAACGAAGTCGACGGAACGGGTGCGATAAATTCCTCGGCTGCAGTTTTTATATTGGCTCCACCTCGAAATACTTTCCCGGTCGAAGAGCCATCAGGTTCGTGAAAAAATGATAATCCGCGGGCGAATCGTGCGGAGTGTACTGATACCGAGGCATCGCGCGTCGAAGATAACATCGCACTTCGATTCTAGTAATATTTTAGGGACCTAATAGTTCGAAGTTGAACGATTGCAGTGGAAACAAGAAAAAGTGCTTGAAATAATAATTATCTGACGTTTTATCGATATTGGTTGGTCGAACTCAGGTTAGAATGGATTCCAAAGAAAATATAGCAAATTATGAAAATGCATAAATGATTCTAATAATATTTTAGGGACCTAATAGTTCAAAGTTGAACGATTGCAGTGGAAACAAGAAAAAGTGCTTGAAATAATAATTATCTGACGTTTTATCGATATTGGTTGGTCGAACTCAGGTTAGAATGRATTCCAAAGRAAATATAGCAAATTATGAAAATGCATAARTGATTCTAATAATATTTTAGGTACCTAATAGTTCGAAGTTGAACGATTGCAGTGGAAACAAGAAAAAGTGCTTGAAATAATAATTATCTGACGTTTTATCGATATTGGTTGGTCGAACTCGGGTTAGAATGAATTCCAAAGGAAATATAGCAAATTATGAAAATGCATAAGTGATTCTAATAATATTTTAGGGATCTAATAGTTCGAAGTTGAACGATTGCAGTAGAAATAAGTAAAACTGCTTGAAATAATAATTATCTGACGTTTTATCGATATTGGTTGATCAGGGTTGATCGAACTCAAATTATAATAAATTCCAAAGAAAAAATGATGGATTGCAAAAATGCATCAGTGTTTAATGTCGCGTGCTTTAATTTTCCTACTTTATGCTACATTAGAAATATCGAGCAGTTCATATTTTAATAATATTAAAATCCATCAATATTCCTAAACGTGTACAGACACGAGTGGCTAGATTTATAGTTTCATGAATTCCATTAATGAATTTTTCCAATTGAATGCAAGACTGGTATATATTTCTTTTTGTTTTTATCAAAGTTATCGATTGTTGTCTGTCTTTTTATTAATACAACCAGGAAACAGAGTCAGCAACGTAACTCGATTACCTTGAGTATCTCACTAGTTTCTGATAATAAGGAAAATTGTTAAATAAAACCGGTGATTAGTTCGAGGAAGTTACAGTTTGTCTGCGGATTATTAAGCGAAATAAAAACTCGTTCGC
>NW_027581016.1:0-5051 GCF_028453695.1 Augochlora pura
ATTGCAACACCCGAAGCGATTATCGCTCTTATCACGCTCCCACTTTCCGGATGATCCTTCCGATGTTAAAAATTACACTTTACGCGCTCAACACCTGAGTCAGTCGCGCGACCGCTCGTCGTATCCGTGAATCATTGGTCGCCGATCGTTTTCCAAGAATGCTACCAAACTATTAAATGCGTCAGAAAAACAATCGCCGAGGCGTCGATTACTCTTTAGCCTGTCCACTGGCCGCGACGAGTTAATTTTCCTCTGTGCTCCTTACTGATCGCTCGTTTTTTTGTTTGTTACCAAGCAAGTTGTGACGAGTATATTTAAGCGTAAAAGTTTTCTTATACGGTTTTCTATATTCTAGATAACTAAAATGGCCGCAATCATGATCACCGCGGGATCATCCTTTGGAAATTCATCTATGTTTCGAAGTAGCTGGTGCTTTTTAAACTTTTGGCCAGCCTGCGATTCCAAAACGAGAATTCAATGAAAGAAAATCCCGAATCTAAACCGATTTCGCCGCACAAGGGAAGATCGAGCACTCACTTTCCTGGGTCCAGTCGGCATTATCGCAGCAATTGCCAGCAAACAATAGCGACTAGTTTACCCAGTGAACAGGTTAAAAGAATCTAGGCTCCGAGACTTCCGGCGTCGCGCGTAGGAAACGCCCATCCGAGGACGAACCGCAGCCCGATTGTCATATCGAGGCTAGCAGCGTTCCAGCAAATCAGCGGATCACTTTTCCCGCTTCCGGAAAACGATCGAGGACTCGGCCGCGGAGCTCGTACGCCGCCGATGGAAACTAAATACCGCGGATACCGATTTCGGCGTACTTGGCACCGACCAGTCGGAGAGTAACAATGGGAACGATTTCGGGCTGCGCTCGTGGATCGGCGACGGTGATCGGACGAGCGTTCGCGATTTTATTATTGCGATCACGGTTCGCTGGGCGCTATGGCACGCGTGTCGCTCGGCAATTGGAATGTGACTAGCCTTATCAGAGACTTACCGCTGCCGTGGTGTCCGACGCGGCCGTCGCCGACGTGACGTTGTCGTCATCGGCGTGGTGATCGTCGTCGTTGTTGTCGTCGTCGTTGTCGTTGAACAGATTATCGTGTTGCGTGCGGCCGTCCAACATCCGCGCGAAACCGGAAACAGAACGGGGAGGAGGAGGAGAGGAAGGATGATAACAGGAGCAAGGATAAGAACGGAATGGGAGAGGCACGCCGGGCGAAGGATCGAGATTGATTTTAATTAGTCCCGATTCGTAGCTCATCGCTGCTCAATTATTAACCCCCGGTGTGCCAATTATTAAGCCCGGCGGCAATCGGGCGATCGTTTCGCAAAGATACGGCCGCCGCGGTGTTAATAATTCAGCGGTGCCCGCAGATTCTTTGGATAAATTTAGCGGGCTGTCTGTTCTGGTAACTGGGACGATTGTGTTTGGGTTGCCGAGGTCGCTTTCCGATCATCGCGAAACGCTTTATTGTAGGAATTCACGGTCGTAAATTTCGCGCGCCGATCGCACGGTTATAATAAGCACGATACGGTACGTATATGTGTTTGAATAAATAAAGTTTGCTAGTGAGCAGATCATAAAGGATTATTATTACGGTATTTGGACCCAGAGTATAGACAGAGTTATTTTACCATCTAGTTCCAAACAATTAATCTCGTTCTTCACGTATCTCATTAAGATTTACCGTAAAACTAACAGCTCTAGAATCTGTCTACTTTTAAAAAAACGTTCAAGTTTCAATTTTCTAATTAAAATTTTTCTGCGATAGGTATCCAGAAGAGACGAAGCACGAGATACATACGAAGCTGCTTGATACGTGAAAGGGAGGAACGCTCGAAGAAATCGAAGAAGCTCGAGAAGACGCGGAAGAGGAAGAAAGACGAGTTGACTCGTCCGGGGGGGCAGTTAACAGGTTAATACGTGCCGGTTCCGCGGGCGAAATCGATAAGCGGCCAGAAGCCGTGGAAAAACGATTCCGTTAGCGTGACAGATGTCTTTCGATCTCGGCTGGAAACGGGGTCACGCCGCCAAATGAGTCGAGGCGATTGTTATTCCGGCAAGGTGACGATCCCGTGCCGTTCCGGCAGCAAGATTTTCAAAGACTTAAAAAAAAAAGAGGAATACAGAGCTGTGTCCGGGCCGGCGAATCGATGCCCATTAAATGTATCTTTCGAAGCCCGCGCTCTCGTTTCGCGAGCCTGTAATGAACCGCGACGATCCAATTAAAAGGCGCGTCTGAAATGTTGCCCCGGGGCCGAGCGATTTAATCGAAACACCGATAATGCACCGCGTCTCGCGACCCCCTCTCTCGTTCGTTCAGTCGTTCCGATAGGAGACAAACACCGATAAATTGTGTTTGCTCGATTCCGCGGAAATGCCGTTGGCCCGAGGCGGAACGTTAAGTCAGCTTAGGAGATCGTGCCGCGATTACGCCGAATCGTTATTAAACGTTCCAAGCGCTACGCCGGCAACAGCGTTATCTCGCGGGCCACGTGAAAGCAATTGCTCGGGCATCGATCAATTAAAATGCTTTAAAATATCTATTAAACCGCGGCGCACCCCACGGATACAGAAACAACGGCTGCAACGAGGATTCATCTCTTCCAGCGTTCCTCCATCCGTTACGATTGATAGCCGAGTTACGTAGGCAAGACACAATCGTTTTATTCCTGCGATAAGTTCGTTTCTCGCGCGCGCGACGAAACCGTTTCAAGAAATCAATTAATCAACTTCTCGGTCACGCAGCACCGTTTCATTATTCCGCTCGAGCGAACGGAAGGGAATTAGCATAGCCCGAAAAATTCGATGCGACAGTTTCTCGAACGCACCTCGGCTAAAATGATCGCATTTTGATAATTATATAAATCTAGCGTTAACACATTATCTGCGGGTCATAGATCGAAAAGATTTGCAAAATTCAACGTAAGATTTTGACAGCAATTATACTACCAGAATTTTTAGAATTTCGCAGAGGGATTCTTTCGACAATATAACGACACTGAGAAAAGATTAAATCGTTTCAAATGGTATAAATACCTTTCCCGCACATACTGCGTTAACAACATTGTCGGCCGGAAATTTCAACGATGTCCGAGCAGACGAGCGAATTCGTAAACTGATCATCGACGTGTTAACCCAAGCCTTCGCTTTCAGATCGAGCACGGACACACTCGTCTATCGGACGAAAGCTTGCCGTACATTTCCGGAGCGACCACAGTTCGATTCCCGGGCAATTAAACGAGTGACACGAAAGAAGACCACGCGCTTACGTGTGTTCTGCGGGACGAAGACCACGGCCGGCGTTTCCATTTCGATCATGAGGCAGCGTATCGAACTTTTTCTCCTCGCGGACTGGGGCCGCCCGTTCGCGAGCACACCGACCCGAAAATAGATATCGCAAAAAAGTCAAGCGAACCGCGAAAATTCCGCGAGGGGAGTCCCGGCCGCCACGAGATATCCGCCGATTCTACTTCGGCCGAAACGCTGGGCTCCCAAAGCCGAAAGCGAGTTGTCGCCCGACGATCGCGTGCTCCGTTGAGAAGAACTCCGGCCCGTTCTCCGGCGATTTCTGTGATGATTCCTCCGGCGATTCCTCCGACAGGGAAACACGAACGGCCGCGCGGACGAACGCGAATACCGTATGCGCGGCGCGTCGCCGTCCGACGCGATACCAGCGGAATGATCTCGATCGCGATCGATCGTCTCGATCGTCGGTCTCAATACCCCGTCGGATCAGCGGCAGCGCGATTCTTAGGGTTTCGCAGCGCTACAAAAGCGGAAAACTTCCAATTGGATTAGGGGCGGTGTGCGGAACCCGGGCCGCACCGGCCAGCTTTTCCGGGCAACGCCGCGCGAAATGAAAACAGGCTGCGGAATGAAAACCGCGGCGGAATCGTGCTCCCGGGAGACGCGCGCGGCGAGCTGATTGATAAGGCGGAGGACCGCGATCGATCGCCGGGGCTAAACGATACGGCTGCTCGAGTCGGCCTCTCTTTAAAGCCCTTTGTTCGCCGGGACTCGTTTCGGCGGGTGATGAGAAATCATCCTAAATGCTTGGACCGTATTTTAGACCGCAGTTCAATTAATCACTTGAATTTTTTGGAATTGTGAATGCTTTTCCTTGTAGCCACAGATATAAGGACAAATTTTTCTTCGTAACTTATGTAGTTAGGCTCATTTGAAAGTATTGAAACTAAAATTCCTTTTCTTTTAGTCAGAACCTGAACAATGGTAATCGGAAGGGTCCAAGGAATTGCCAATGGAAATTGTAAGAACTCAAAGAATAGCCGATGATGTCAACGTGCTAGCACAAAGAATTTCTGATGTCACCGCGTGAGTCCAAGGAATTGCCGGCGTATATTATCGCCGGTGGATGTTCGGTATCGAAGGAATTGCCAGCGAATCGCCAGGAGATGTACACGCTACAGTCCGAGGAATTGCCGGTAGATGTCAACGCGAGAACTGGAGGAATCGCCGGTTAACACCAGAGTCGAAGAAATCACTGATGATGTCACCGCGAGAGTTCAAGAAGTCGCGAGCGGATGCCGCCGTGATAATCCAAGGAATTGCTGGTAGATCGAGAGAGTCGAAGAAATCGCCGGCAGTGTTAGTATGCCATTGTCCAAGGAATCGGCAGCAGAAAAGTCGCAAGGGTCCGAGGAATCGTCGACGATGATAACGCGAAGGACCTGCCGGTGCAATCGCCGATCCGTGAACACGCGCACGAGGAACACGAGGAGGCTCGTCCAGGCTCGTGGGAACGACCGAGATGTGCCCGGCCTGTTTACACGACGAATACAGAAAGTGCACTAAAATCTTGACGAGTCGACTCGCGCGCGCGTTTCACGATCGGCTTCGGCCGGCTTCCCGGAGCCTCTCCGCGTGTTTCACGTGCCGGCGAAGAAGCGCGCGACTGTTCCGAGGCGCGAGACAATTATAATGTTAAACGCACCGGCGTATAGCCCGGTTCTCCTCGGCCCTCCCTCTCTCCCTCTCTCTCTCTCTACCCCTTTTCTTTCTTCCTTTCTTTCGATTATACGGT
>NW_027581017.1:0-5048 GCF_028453695.1 Augochlora pura
CGAGTGATCACAAGCATTTGATACGCGACCTTACCTATATATATATAGTGACTTTAGTGGACCTCCACAACCGTCTCTATCTCTCGCCTAACCTCCAAATCCCTCCCACCTACCTTCCTTTCTATCTCTTTTTCCCTTGCTCCTGCCCTTTTCCCTCTTTCACCTAACTCCACTTGCCCTTTCCCTACTCCTTCTGCTACCTCTCTCTCCACTGTAACACTCCCTATCTTCAAAATCTCCTCTCCCTAACCACACCTTTCACTCACACGTCAACTAAACTCGCTACCGGAAACGGAAGTCCGAATATAAAAAAAAAAAGAAAAAAAAAATGTATTCTTTAGAAATTTTGAAAGGAGTAAAAATGCTAGACGTAAATACTTACAAAAGGTTTAGCAATGTTTTACAATAATATATAACAAAGAAAACAATATCCAAGAGTTCGAACAAATATTCAACCACGTCTCGCCAGGGTGAATCGTTCATATCTTATACAAACTACGAAGAATTCAAATGGGCGAGCAGCGCTCGGGTTGATGCGTTTGGATACGTGCGCGAGCACTGCTCGTTCAAAAGCATTAAGTGGTTAAAGAGGATTCGCTTATAGATCATATGTGTGAATTTTTATGGTGCTATGAGGTGAACTAGGCTGGTGATGATCCATTTTTACAATTAATTGAAGATATTCTATATAAAATAAAAAGTCGATAAGTCGGTAAGGTAGAGTGCGACATTAAAATGATAAAATTTTTTTTTCGAGTCGCCAAAAATCCTTTTGACAATCGTCATTTTAGTAAAAAAAGAACCTATTTTCAAAATTTCATCGAATTCTGAGATGGACCATAAGCGGAAGTTTCGCCAAATATTTTAAGGTTGTAACCGGGTCCAATTTTTACACGGGGAAACGTACGTAGATTTTGAATTAACCGACACCCCCGGTTACTGTCCGCGTCGGCTAGTTAAGTAAGGTCCGTGTCGCTGGACGCAAGGATCTGCCTAAGGGTTAATTAATGAATTTCGTTTAATTGAAATATGCTTTTATTAAGAGTCTTAAGAAGTGGAACAACGAGGAATGCCGATTTCTCGGCTAAACACGGGTCGTCCGCGGGAGAACGGTGTTTACAAACTCTCGTCGAGGTTGGTAATTTGATACGGCGTGGTGTTCCGCCGTAGGGCGCAGTTATGCTCGCGGGGCGCACAACCTTTACGCTGAAACGACGGCGAGGTTGATTTTTCTATACAGCGCGGCGCTTCCCCGATGCGTCGCAATTATGCTTGCGGTGCGTACAATTCTTGGATTGAAATAACGGCGAACGGACGCAGCGTTTGCAGTACACGCGTCTCCGCGTCTGGAAGTAGCCGCGCGATTTTAAAGCACGGTGAGAATTGCATGATAACCTGGTCGCGTTTTCCGCGCACCGCTGAATGTAGCAAGATTCCTCCCGGGGCTTGCCCACAGGATTGCACTTGTGGCACCAGCGATCTATGTTCGTGAGAAAGTCAACGGCTTCAGCCAGTTCGGGCGCCGATTCGGCACCGTCCCGAGCCAGTTCAATAGACCTAACCAAGAACAGAACTTCGCTTCTATTGAGCGTCGGGCTTCTGAATGATTCTATTAATTGAGCAATGAAATGAAATGACTGTTACGTGGTCGCAAGAATTCTTTAGTAAACAACGCGCGTACAGTGCCGCGACGCGGTTTTGCGTTCACGACTCCCCGGTTTTGGAGCGCTTGTAACTTAGGAAACGGACAGGTCGGTTTGACCCACTAATTACAACGTTTTTCGCACGGCTGAAAATTTCTCGATTCGACTTCTATCGCTTCCAAATGCAGAGTGCCGAAATCTGCTCTCGCATCGACCTTCTTCGATCGCAATCGAGTGGAAATCGACGCGCACGCATCTTCGGCACTGGAGAAGGGAGATCGCGCGTTGTCCCACACACACATACACACACTTCTCGTCGGCGTTTCACTCGCCTGGAGACAACATGTAACCAGCCCGGTTACAAGGTTACGCTTTTGTTCGAAACGTGTTTATAGATTTTAAAAAATTCAGGCCCTTTTCAGAATGAATAGAGGAAATAAAAGGTTTAGAAACGGTCTTACTGACTCAGAAAGTGACAAGAACTGTGAAAATGAAAATAATTTCAATCGGCGGAAAAGAAGAATAAACGTAATATATAGCAGTTTTGAATCGGAAACATAATTGACCCAAGAGGTTGATAACACGAACTGTGAAGTAAAATGGTCAAACGATCATTTGGTACCAACAATTCATCGATTCAATTCAAGACACTCGGGAATCACCAAACAAATACGCCTGTCATCTGAAATCATTGATTATTTTCAATTATTTATATCTGACGAGTTAGTAGATATAATTGTAGAAGAGTCGAACTATTATATGACCCAACAAACCAATTACAATACGAATAGTCAAGAACCAATGACGCGAAATGAGTTGTATTGTTTTTTGGCCACGTCGTCATTGATGACGCGAAATAAAAAAACTATCACTCAAGGAGTACTGCAGCGACAGACGATTTTTTACACAGCGACATTTTTGGGAAAATAATGACCAGAGATCGTTACTTCCGGCTACTCAGAATTTTACATTTCTCCCATGAACCAGGATGCATTGGCGACCGCCTAATAAAAATAAAACGAGTAGTTGACATACTGCGACACTCGTTCAGTGCGGCATTTATGCCTTACCAAGAACTTTGCATAGATGAAAGCTTACTTCTGTACAAAGGCCGCCTCTCATTCAAGCAGTATATTCTGAAGAAAAGGAATCGGTTCGGGATCAAGTCCTTTATTCTTTGCGATTGCAAAACCGGATTCGTGCAGGACATGATTATTTATACTGGAGCATCTACAGTTGCGGATAGTCCGATAAAGGGAGTTGGACAGTCTGGAGCAATCGTCTTACAACTATTGAAGACATACTTAGGAAAGGGACATACTCTTTATGCAGACAATTTTTACTCCAGTCCCACATTATTTAGTTTAATATTCGCCAATCGCACAAATGCATGCGGGACAGTAACAAAAAGACGACAAGGAATGCCCAAAATCGAAAATAAATTGAAAAGGGGAGAGGTGTCTTTTCGTAGCTCGGAAAGTTTATTAGTTTTAAAATGGATGGATAAGAGAGAAGTATACATGATCTCAACAATGCATACTGCAGATGTTATGACAGTATCCAGACATAAAGGAAGACAGAGCGTACAAAAGCCTGTATGCATTGTAGATTATAAAAATTCAATGGGTATCGTAGATAAAGTAGATATGGTAATAATGGATAGTGTAAATTCAACTCGAAAAACCTTAAAATGGTACCGGAAATTTTTTTTTCATCTGGTTGATATTTGTGTATGGAATGCGTATTGCCTTTATAAACATAAAAGGAACGCAACCATATCCATGGCGAACTTTTAAGTGCAGTTGATAAAAAACATATGCGAAAAATATCATAAAGATTACATCAATCAACAAGTAAGAAAAAATAATTATCGGATAAGATTGACAGAGAGACATTCTCCATCATTGTTTGTGTAAAAGAAGGAACCTGAACCGACGGTGCGCTGTTTGCAGCAAAAACGATAAAAGATCGGATTCAAGATACGAATGCAAAGAATGCAATGTTGGTTTGTGTATAAATCAGTGTTTTAAAATATATCACACCCAATTATATTATTAGCCGTTATAATTATAATCATATATTAGTTAAAAATATGTAAACAGTAATTGTTGTATTTACAATTTTGTATATAATTTTGTTTATACTTCTGTATTTAATTTTGTATATATTTCTGTACCGAATTTTGTATAGATTTTACTTATTGTTTAAATCGTAGCCGTTAGCGGAGAGTTTTCCATAACGTGATTTCGATGCCTATTGTGCCGCGTGACGCCCGGGCGGTGCCCTTCAAGGGGAAGACGCGAGCCAACAGCAGTAGATTGAAAAACCGTGTAGATACGTGGGATTCCGGTTTAAATTCGCGAGGGTTACACCGTTGAAAGTCAAGGCCGGTGGACACGTTAGAATAGTTCAAATTCGAGCGGTGACTTTGTGCCGCTAAGAGAGAGAAACGACATTAGAACGAGTGAGATAGAAATACACGAGAGTCAGCGCCGCGTGTCGGCTAATCAGGATAGCTCGACATTAGCGCAGCTGACTCGAGACACTTAATTTTGTACAGTTGACAGAGAAGGGTGGAAAATAAATCGAGAGAACTAACAGGGTTGCACCAGACGGAGTCTCGTTGTGAACTTTCTGATCTTCGTCTTCGACAGAAGTCCACTCTCTTGAGAGCCGAGTTGAGCGTATCGTACTGCGACCAAGCTCTAACCACGTAAGCCTCTCTATAGAGAAATCACTGGCAAAAATAGTTTACTTGAAGGACTGAGAGCCTTGTATCCTCTTCTGCCTCCTCGCCATAGATGACGAATAAAAGCATAGCGTGAGGTAGGAAGAAGGGCGACGGTTGGGCGTCGGTAAAGGGTCTGTTAAATCGGTCACACCTTCGGTGAGCATTGGTGGAGCCTTACAACCTCCACTAAAACGCGCTCCGGGTTCACGCAGCAGAAAACTCCTGCAGTCGACGCCGATTGTATCTTGGTTGAAACTGCACGCCTCAGTCGTGCCTAGTTAATCAAGGTTTGAATCCGCGCGTCTGCCAGCGGCGTATTCCTTTTAACGGGAATCGCCGAAATCATACAGTCCACACACCCTCACTGTGTTACGCAGAGAGGTAGGCCGTTTCCCCCTCCAAGCGCACGAGCATCGTTGCGAGGAGCGAAAGGAAACGGTGAAACGTATACGTATAATAATCACTCATTGAATTATTTGTACGCTATTTTATAGGCATCCAAGGAAATAATCCCAAAAGGAAAATCGGCAAATCAAGTCTGACCGCCAGCAACAGGAAGCCAACTCAGACGAGCCACTTTTGAGATTTGCAAGGAAGCCACCGTCAACGAGTCCCTTTCTACGTAAACGAACACCGTTGTACCATTTGGGAGAAAGAAAAATAAAGGGCTTGTC
>NW_027581018.1:0-5047 GCF_028453695.1 Augochlora pura
TTGCAGAAACACCGCGGCGGAGCCTGTTCCGCTACACCGGAACCAGAAGCTCGTTCTCCCCTCCACCCCTCTTTCTCTCTCTCTCACGGCGACGCGCGTAATTACGAAAGAGCGATCGGTGCCCGTTCAAGAGAGCCGCGATAACCAACGTTGCGATGGATCGGCGCCGTTGACGAGACAGTTAGGTATTCGTTAACGACCGCTTTAGACGAACGCGTGTTTCCGCGTGTGGTTTTGCCTAGACCCGATACCCTGGAAACACGCCGCGACACAGTGGCTAACGGAATCATAACCGTGGCCATCGAGGAATCTCTTCTTCTTGTCGGCGAATTTTTTCAGTTCTTTGGACACGGTCCGGCCAGATGCTCATTATATTCGGACCTGGCGTAAGTGCGTCCCGTTCGTCCACTTCGACGAACGCTCGAAGAATTAGAACAACGTATGGTGTAATCACGCGACGGAAGATCGCTGTACTTTAAGTTGAATACTAGTGGCAAGAAACTGTTGGTATTTTAATCGAATGAGATCTTGCTCGGACCAATTGTTATCTAGATCGATAATTATTTGGTTAGGTATAAGAATTTGTTATCGGGCCTTGTCTCTGGTTTGGTATTTGAATGTTCTTTAACTCAGATTTCAACTGCGATTAATAAATAAGGATGTGCGTAAGGGATGACTATTTCATCCATTTAATGGATCGTCTTGAAACGAATGCATCCATTTGGTCTGTTTTGAGTCCTTGGAATAAAAAAAGATCTTGCCATCTGCAATACGATGGAACAATTTTAATAAAGAACATTGCAAACCCATCCTCTTTGCATATACGACGAGCAAAAATGGCAAGAAATATGGAAACAATCCGCTGATACAATTCTAAAGACGATCATATTCCCAAACGAATTTAGCAATAATTTAATTTTAAAAATACACATAACTAAAGACTAAAAAAAAAATCTTGCCACCTACATCAATTTTAATAAAAATTAATACAAACCCACCCTCGTTGCATACGCGTCGTGCCAAAATCAACAAAAATCTTGAGACAGTCCGCTTTTGCAATTCCAAAGTCGATCATGCTCCAAGCGTAGCGTGCCCGACTTTAGCGACGCGGAAGCGCGTTCCCGCGGCGGACTCCAGGAAGCGTCCGAGTATCCTTGAGCAGTTTCAGGTTTCATTTTCGAAATACGTACGGTCGGTACGGCATAAATACGCGGCCGCACGGAATGGCTAATAATAGGGGGATTTGGCTTGGCAGCCAACGACGCCTCGGCCTGCGCACACCGCTTCCTGTCTTCCATGCGGCCCGTATCTTCCGTTAATTTCGCGTCCGTGCGCTCGCGCCTCCGCGGAGGACGGAGAACTCGGTGCTGTCGGCTCGGATCAGCACAGCGAGCGAGGAAAGCGGGCCTCGTATTCCTGTCGCCGCGACGCGACCCGACCCGGCGCGGCGCGGCGCGGCGCGACGCGGGGCACGGCGCGGACGGCGACGCGTTCGCCCGCGGACCAGAGAAACGCTGCCGCGAATTACCGCAGCGCGACCCCCGAGAAGAATAGATTTCCTTGTCCGACCGAATGCGGAGCGATCTAAGAATAGTCGGCGTCGCCGTTTCAGGAAAGGATCTCCGGCTGCATACTTTCGTAATCGCCGGACTGCGGATGCTCTGACGGAGCGCCGTCCAAATACACGGGATTATTAATAACCGACCAGCATCCGACACCCCCGCGGATTCCGACCGCGGTGCCGCGCGGAGGACGCTGCAGGATTCTTCCGAGCAAACATCCTGCAGCGTCGTTCATTCATGCTCGCGCTCGATTTTATGATAAATTCGGTACGATAATAATTTTAACCCATTACCTAACCCGTATATGGATAATGGTAACCGAGGCGCCCGCAAGTTTAAACCAGTCTTCGTTAACCAATGGCGGACCAATTTCTCAACTACACGATTGATAATGTTTATAACGACTCCCTAATTTATTGAACAATTTTTATAGATTTATTTTCGAAGATATTTCTTGCAGATTTATTTGGTGTTGTGTTATTTCTGTGTGTAGTGTAACAGCTATTGAATTGAATTTTGCGTCGATTTAAACACACTTAATGCGATCATTTAAAAATTCATGTAGTCGTTTATTAGACTCATTAAATCTGTAATGGCTAGATTCTAACAGGCACTATAAAAGTTTCTTTCAAACCAAAAACTCTGGACAGACAATTATATTTCTCCAACAATATTAATCTATATCATACAAGCCCCAAAGCAATAATTTCTAAAAATAGCAATAAATTCCATAAATCCATCATGCGACGTTCCTCGCATTTTTCATCCAACCCTCAATTTTTTTCAAAAACTCAGAAAAGTCAGAAGATGAAATCGCCCTCGACATTTCCGATGCATTCATATCCAAGGAATTTATTTCTGTAACCCTATCTTATATTTTCTGCTGCAGCTCGAGCGGAGGTCCTCCAGATCTCCTCTTTATTGTCCGCGATTCAGTGAAGGCAATCCGCGCGCTGGTATTCGCAGCCCAAGCAATCACGGGAAGTCTAATTCGGTCGACGAATTAAGACCCGCGCCTCTCCCCCCGCCCCTCCCCTTCGCCCCTTAATTAAGCCCGAGAAAATTGTTGGTCCCGAAATACCCGGTGACCTTCTTTCGCGCGCGACGCCACCGAATATTGAAACCGATCTTACCCCGCTCCGGGAGACGCATGGACCCCGTGAATGGCCGTGCATTCGATCTATTTATTCGCGTCCTGCAAATCGAGGAAACGCAACGGTACTCCTTCGGGTTCCTCACGAATTCCTTTGGCTTAGCTGAGGCCCCGGATTTTTGTCGAACAATGCTGCAGGACTCCCTGTGACGTTTATGGGACCTCATAACTTCAGACGTTAAAAGGACGTCCAATTTGGGTCTATAAGTCCTCCATAAGACGTCTTTAGATAACTAAGGAATGTTTTAATAACGTCTAAATATGTCTTGCAGTATGTCCTGTATCCCAAGCCGTTTCTAGGCCGTTCGTAGGACATTCATAAAATATTCGGGATGTCTGTAAGATAGACGTCTTTCAGACGGCTTAAAGACCTCTTCGCGCTACTTGAGATCATCTTGCTAAATTAAAAGTAATACTCACATTAATATTCTAAATAGAATCTTCACATACTGTTTTAAATTCTAACTACTTAATTTTACTATAAATGTATAGAATCCGGAATCTAGATATAACGATTGTTTAATATAATAATAATGGATTAATGTAATAATGGATATAGGTTAACGAATGATGATCTGATTGCAGGTGTCCACGGTGCGACTGTCGGAGGATCGAGGCGCGCCATAATGGCGGAGGTGGCGACGAAGAAGTCGATCAGCGTCGTAAGTAACAAGAAGAACGAGGTGTGCGGTGTTCAGTCTAACAACGGTTTGCTCGATTTGGATAACCTAACCGCCAGTAACAATCAATTAATATCGTTGTGCGAGACCAACGACGACGAGGACGACCTAATCCTGACTAACAACACGCGTAACGAGCTAGACACGGACGACAAGAGCCTGCAGGAGCTGATCGAGAGCGAGCTGGCGTTGAGGATCAGCTCGAACGCGGAGCAGGACACCGTGGTCGAGACCGATCATGAAGAGGATGAGCCGTCGACGAACCAGCCGGAAACGGTGATGAGGATCGTGCTGGACAGGCGGCAGGACACCTTCGACATGAACACGGAGTTCATCGTGATGGAGACCGAGCACTGTTCGCTGATCGAGGAGCCGTACAGCTATCAGAACGGTCACGTGTCCCCGGACACAAAGATCACCGGGTCCTCGTACGGGGAGAACGCGCAGCCGGAGCCGATCCTGGCCGACTTCCGCGAGGAGGAGGAGGAGGAGCAGGTGTTCGCCGAGGAGCCGGAAGTTGGCGGCGCGATCGTCATTCAGAAAACAGACGCCGACGAGGTCGATCAGCCGGCGCGCGACGATGGCAGGCTATTCCAGCGGAGCCAGGACGAGGAAACCTCGTCGTGTCCCGTCGACGATCCAGCCAGCCGAGCTCCGGATGCCGAAGACAGGCCCTCGGAGATGCCCCATCTAGTTGAGGAATCGGTGCAGGACGTTCTCTCGGACCAGGTAACCTCTGCGACACCTGTCACGTGCGTGGACAAGTACGAGGAAGAGGAGGAGGAGGTGTCGGCGAAGGTTGTCGAGGGTGCGGATCTCCTGCAAACAGAGACCGCTTTCGGCGGGGATCTCAGCAGGGACACGTCGGATACCTGGTCGGAGCAGGTAACGTTTCAGGAAGGTCAGCAGGCTGGCCAGTTCTCGGACAACTTTGACCAGACCCTGTGCCAGCAGAGCCCCGAGTCCTGCACCGCTAGAGAACTGGAGGACTCCTCGTCTTTGATTCAGAGCGACAAGCCCGACGATCCGTTCGAGCCTGTCATGCCGGAGACCGGGAAAGAGGAGGACGTCGCAGACATGAACGAGCTCCCGGTCGAAGAGGAGTCGAAGGTGTCACTGGACGACAAGTCTTCTAGCTCGGTGGACGAGAAGATTCCCGAGGACCCGGAGGACTGCTCGATCCCTGAGAGGCCGATCGAGGAAATCGAGGAATTGGTCCAAGCGGCCACCACCGCCGAATCCAGGAGCTTCGACGACGTTACCTTGAGCAACTCCGACGCGTCCACGGATGCTGCCAGCACCCAGGAGTTCATCGACACCGAGCGCCGTGTGCTCAGCGAAGAGAACGACGCGGAGCGTCTTCAGGACGAGGTCCAGGGTTTCGAGGGTCTGTCTTCGGAGAAGTCGGAGCCTCCGCTGCAGAGTTCGATGGACGAGGACGAGTTGGCCAGAGAGGAGGAAGTCAAGGAGGAAGCGAACGATAACGCGGACGAGCAGAACGCGATTGCGGAATCGTCCAGCGAGCTGTCAGTCTCCGAGCCCACGTTCATCGAGAAGACCGAGGCGGTCGCGTCCGATGGCAACGCGACCATCTTCTCCGACACCAAGTGCCCGGAGACCGGACCAGACTCCGATCTCATCGAGGAGACTGC
>NW_027581019.1:0-5046 GCF_028453695.1 Augochlora pura
ACCACGTGGCTGCCCGTTTCCATCAAGGGTAAGCGTCACGTTCGAGTCGTAGATCCATCCAACGAAGATGCCTGAACGTTTGCGGCTAGACCCCGCGATGGGGATCGTCGCAATAATGAGAACAACGACGAGCCTCGGCCCCGGGTTACGACGACGCCGGCCCGTGGTCCAGCCGCATTAACTAACAACGTATTTCCCACGGGAGTGGTGAATCTAGCCCGGGCGCGGCCGCAGCTCCGGGGAAATATGGAATTGAATTGTTAATGTCGGACAACGCCTGTCCGGGGCCGGAGGGGGGTGCCGTTATCGGAAAGCGATAACGCGGACGATCGCCGGGGCGACCGGCCAACGATCGGCCATCCTTTTTCGTTGGCCGCGGGATCTAATTCGACCGGCACCGCGAAAGGAGCCGCGAATCCCGGCGATCCTCGTTAAGAATAACGACCGTGTCGAGACACTTTTCCACGACCGCCAGAGCGACGAGACCGCCCGGTCGGGGGGGATCTCCTGTTATCCACGCGAATCCGATTCCCCAGACAAAGGCTCGGCATCGGCCGGGAGGATTCGTGTTACCCCGAATAACGCTCTTTGACGGAAATATCGTTACGGATGCCATCGAGTGACGCGGGGACGCTTGCACGAAACCGTCGGTATTTTCAACTGGCTCTGACGGAACGGTTATCTTTTTTTCCTTTTTTTTCTTTTTTTCTTTTCCCCTTTCGCTCGCAACTTTTCCGCTCGAGGAGACAGGTGTAATAACCGGCGGGGAGCTTGTATTCGGCATGTTTATGCGTAAGCAGGAAACTTCTTACCTGTTCGGGGGATGGGAGAAGAAGTTCTGGTCGGACAGTTATTCCGCGTTCAGGGGAAGTTGAAAGCGCTCGCGATATAATTTATCGGACGGTATTAAAAGTACGTCGAGCCCTGGGAAGAGTTGATTGAAACGCGAGCGGAATATTGGATATCGGATTGATCGGATTCCTTACGGATTACAAGTGGTTCGGTTCCTTATGCGTTACGCAACGCGTATTCAAATAAAATAGCTGAAACGAACTACAGTTAAATAAAATAAAATAAATAAAACTGAGATAAATTATAACAATTTATAAACTGTATCAACTAGCGGCAGCAATTCAGAATATTCTTGTTTCTATAAAACTGCATAACACAATGCAAGAGAACTATATAACGCAATCTAAAAAAAAAACTGCATATAAATATAACTGAATATGAAAAATAATAATAGAACACATAATAAAATATAAGCAAACAACTATGTAACAGCGCTAGCTATACTACACAGTTTATCAATATTCTCCGGTATGGACTGATATAACCTCAAAAGCCCCGCAATGTTCTCCGTTCGCGGAGCACAATGGTACATTATTGCCACGATTTCTGCGTGGCAGGCGGTACAAACAGTATCGCGGTTCTGCATTTTTCACTCGTTAGATCATCGAAGAACACAGAGTTTCGAGGAGGAGGAGGCGGCGGCGGTCTCGCAGGTACAGCGGAGATGAACGAGAGTGCACAGTCTTGTGAAAAGTCAGCGTGGCGTGAGTTACGAGACGAGGAGGCGGCGAGAAGATCGATTCGGTGGATGCGTCTTTGTCAGTGCATTTAAATATTCCCCAATGTTTCTCGCGGAATTCATGGGCTCGTTTCCCGGCGCGTATCGAATCGATCATGCGAGACACGGCGCGCCTTGTAACTGATGGCGCGCGAGCCGGGAAAACACGGTGTGCTCGATGCGAGAAAACCAACTGAAAATTCAAGATGAAATTTCCCGCGCGCGCGCGCGCGGAACCGACACGTCTTCTCCGCGATGTTCACGATTTCCCCTTGTTTTCCCTGCCAGCCGGTTAATATCGCAGTTAATTACCCGTCACAGCATTTTTGTTAACCCTTAGCACTCGAATGGCGACTCTGAGGTACCGCTATAAATTATTCTATTGCGTTCCAAAATAATTTTTGTGACAAGTTTAGATTTAAAAAATTGTCGAGTAGTGGAACTAAAGTGCACTTTATTGCATAGAATAGAAATACTGTGAGCCAGGAAAATTATTTCATATTTATAGTTAAAATCGCTTCGAGTGCAAAGGGTTAAATCTCTGCTTCACCTTTCCCGATATAGTTATTTATTGAAAAAATACGAAGTTCATCCCTCGGCATCGATAAAAGGTAACCAAGTCCGAGGTCTCGGCGTTGTTTTCCAAAACTCCTCCTAGTGCAAATAAATTCCTGTTCAACTTTCAACTGAAATGAGTATAGTAACTTCATAATAACTAAAATATTTCTCAATATCATTAGTTTCTGAACTCCGTAGACTTTTATAAAGCAGAGAAAATTTAATAATTATCAATATGGAAAAGTAGACTTTTTTTTATTAAACATTACTGAATTCTTTAAATCGAATCACTGTGCAAGACTATCTGCGCATGCGTCGTCGCGTCCCCGCTCCCCGCGTAGCCTATTTTTCCGCGAGCAGGGCTTCTAATTAACAGAGCCGAGCACGCGTACCCGTGCAAACATATTCTCCGGAAATCTGGGGGTCCACAGCCCCGAGCAGTCGAACGGGCGGCTCTCTTTTCGGCTCGCTCGCGCGATGCTCCGACGACGAGAGCACGCGGGCGACAGCCAAGAGGACGCGCGGCGCAGCCCGGTGCAGTAAACTTCCGCTAATTGAATCGTGCCACGAGGATCCCGGGCCCGCCCCCTAATAAGAGCTGCAAATACATTAGCATCGGATCCCGACAGCCGGTATAACTCGTGAGATTCCAGCCGGGGGATTCCATCGCGCCGAATCGATCTCCTCCGCGGCACGGGGAAGCCCGGAAGGGGATGCTCTCTTTGCACGACTAATCTTCGAGTCTTCGGCGCTGATTTATCTTCCCGGCCTTCCTCGCTGTCGCGCCTGCTAGCGCCTCGGTGCTCTATACTGCAGCCGATACAGAAGGGTACACCTCTGAACGGTGAAATTCGTTCAACAATTTCGATCGCGTAACTGTTTCATAACACTGTCGCGCGATGCGATACTCACAGAACAGCCGGCTACTTTGACTCGTCGGATTTAACCCTTTCGGTACGAGCACTCTGTCCGCCATGACACTCTCGCTGTACGAGGCCCCGCGCCGAAAATTGCCGCCGCACATGACGAGTCCTCCTTTATAAGAAAATATTTCCTAAGCGTTAAAGAAAAACTGTGCTTAATAAAACGACATTTTTGAACAAAAGTGTTGCTTGTAACTTAAAAGATATTCAGAGGTACTTATATAAAATATTAAGATTTGTTTATATAAAATTCTGTTATTTAAACCGGTCATCGCACGTGCGCCGGATATATCCGACACTCGTACCGAAAGGTTTAATAGTCTTTCTTTAAGGAACGTGGGCTAAGAATGTAATATAAAATGGTGTGAACATTCGCGAGCAGTATTGTTATTAGGCTGAGTGGTTTATGTATTTGTGAGGGAAGTGTGCAGTTGAAATATGAAATATATATAGGTGTCTTTTGCTGATTAGAATTGATCTTCGTTGAACGAGTAATAATATATAATATTCAAGATTAAATAAGAAAAACAAAATTTATAAATTATTTTTTAGGTATATGTAACACAATGATAGGTTTTAACTTTATGCAATAGTAAGAAAAAAATAAATTAATAGTTTCGATGGTTAAGGGTATAATATATGATTGCAGAGGGTTAAAACGTAAGAAGAATTTAGTGATATATTTACGTCATTTTTACGTTATTAAAACGACTAGAAGCAGCAATTTATTTATATTAAATTTTTATTTCGCAGAAAAAGCTACAATCTCATAATTATTTCGCAAGTTTAAAGTGCATATGAAGCGAAAAATATAATAATTATTGATTAAAAACGATATTTCTACTGCTGTTCGATAAATTCATGTTTCTAGACAATGAATTATCAGATATCATCTGTACCAGTGTTCCAAGAAGGGTTGAGAACCGACCAGTGTTTTTAAAACAGGTACCTTCACCTTCTTTAAATCTGTAAAATCATCTAATTATTAACAACATTCCAAAAACATTTCAAACCGAATTCCATCGAGTACCACGAGGAACGATCCCCGACTCGACAAAATTCGAGCAGGCGTCGTCGCTCAACTTCGACGACCGAAAACGTCATCCGCGGAACAAAAGGATCGGGGTCAGCGGTATGGTAAATTTCGGTGACGTCACTTTCGGAATCAGAATGCAGAACGACGCGTTAACAAGCGGGTCACTCGATAATTGAGGAGGGCAGAACGCGTCGGGGGAAGAAAAAAAAACACTCGCAGAGGAGAGCCCTCGGTTTTTCGTAACAATTTATTGGAGAGGGGGCGCCGCGGCGTGAAAACGACGGCGCGGCGCCTCGTTCTTCGCGCCGGTATAATAAATTTTTTCCAATTACCAATCAGTCGGCGCATCAGCCGCCGGTATTTTTAACGAGCGCTCGTTCAGCACCGCCGGCCGTCTAGAGCCTTCAAAGGGCGTCGATTAATTGGAGGCTGCCGAGTTGGATTTTTACGGCCGTGTCTCGATTATCGCGCGCACGTGTGCCGCCGCCGCCGCCGGCTTTCGATACGCGCGACACGATGTTTATTAATTCGGCGCATGCGAACGCCGTTATACCTCGCTGTCCGCTTTTGACGGATAGAACGTTAATGTAACGCGCGGAACTCGTCATTCGAAAAGAGCCGCGGCAATCTCGGGTTTTGTGACAGGAACAGTCGAATGTGATGCGCCGGCCCATTGAACGCGCCCGATTTACGATGAAAGCTTCGTTGTTGCGCGGACTTTCAGGCGAAATTAAAATTCCATCGATTACTGGTCGCAGCATTAATTTGCTCTGTTAATCATTTTACCGAGAGCGGAATGATTAGATAAACGATAAATGTTTCACTGGTTTAATCTGCTAATTTTTGTAATGTCTCCTTCGAGTTACGATTTCAAGTCGAATGAATATTTAAAGTGAATTAATTCGTTCTTTAATGTTAGATAATAATTGCATATTTTTCTTCTTTTTTGTTAGCAACGC
>NW_027581020.1:0-5044 GCF_028453695.1 Augochlora pura
CAATACGATAGCTCAACAATATCGATATAATCATTCCTTATTACATCCGAAAAATACAACCATACTCTACGAGGACGACGAGGAAGCAATAGTTAACCCCTTGCACTACTACTCCTTTCATGCTGCCTTGATTAGCACTTATTTGTTCTTAATATTTTCCCTAATAGGACCAAACAATTTTTATTTCTTCTGTTATTTTTATTTGCTTTCATCTTTAAATTTTGATAACAGGCGAATTAAATTTGATGCCGATTTAAAAGAAATTAATAATATTAACCCCTTGCACTATAACAACGACACAGACTCGTCATAAAGATTTCATGTAAGATCTATTAAATATGAATATTATTAATTTCTTCTAAATCGTAATCAAATTGAATTCTTTTATTATCAAAGTCTAGAAACGGCAGTGAATGAAGACGATACAAAGAACAAAAATTATCTGGTCCTATTAAAGACAGTATTAAGGACCAATCAAAGCAGCGTAAAATGAGGTATAGTGCATGAGTTAATATTTAGTAGATCATGCATGAAATCTTTGTCACGAGTCCGCCTCGTTATTATAGTGCAAGGGATTAAAGAGGTTAGAAAGTTTCCGCGGAGTTCTCTGCTCTTCTCATTGATCGCGGAGCGGAATACCGTCGTCGACCGAATCTTCCAGCTTTTTATTCCAAAACATCAACAACTCGCGCCTCGAATTCGCGAATTAGGAGTCCGGGGAGCTTACGAAAGCGGCGGAACTGCGGGGCGATAAAAAGTCGCGGCGAACACGGGGGAGATCTATAACGCCTCGAGGAAATTGGTAGGTCGATGGCGAAAAGCTCGATCCACGGGCTCGCCATCGAAACACACGGAGCGGTGGGAATAATTGAGAGAACCATGGCCGAACTTCCTGCAAACAACTTCCGCGCGCTGCTTACTTGCGCGAAAACTTTCGCTCGGTTTTGCCGCGCTCTGCGGTATTTTATGGAGCCGGCGAATTTTTTTCAAACAGAAGTTGCCCGGCTATGGCTTTGTCCGCGACGGAAGATCATCTAACTGCAGATTTTATGCGCTCGCTATGTAGCCAAGTGCGCAGTTCACATAACGAAAATGGGCGCCATATGTACTGCGATTTTTCATTTTGTTTCTAATTTGGAAAAAATTCATTTTCCAGTCACGTTTCTGGGAAATGGGCGACGATTCGTGATTGTTAATATTTTTAATTATTTTTAGCTACTTTCTACGCTGGAATAATAGGTTAGGGTCGCAAGTTTTATTAACCTGTTAGTTGCGTACGACGTGTATACACGTCATAAGGAAATGGCAATTTTATATCTTATAACGAAAATACTTCTCTTACGATCTATGTCAAAATGCTTATGGTAACATATTCGTAAATTTCACATGCTTTAGGATAATTCTAGAACAATTATAAAAAAAAACTACACTGAATATCATCAATAAAACGCGTAACAAAATTTATTTTCAAAATATATCGACGCAGCTAAATGGTTAAATATCATTATTATCTACTAAATTTTATGCATTTCTGCAGAGTTGATATGAAATTTAATTTTTCTCGATATTAATTATATGACACGCTTTACGCGATCCTCGATTTATTAGTTGCCCAGTAATTGAATGCTAACACGTTTGTTGCAATAGATTGCAACTACCTGCTTCGCGTTCACTACTTTTTCGTCTGTTGTATAATTACAGTGGAGAGCAAAATTGTGTCAACGCTTTTAACATGGTATAATTTTTTTAAACTGGTCATAAATGACTTCAATTTTTCTATAAATGTTGGAGAGACTGGTTCACTGTAAAATTACTGAAATACTTTCTTTTTTACTTTTGCTATTACTTGGAGTAAAGAAAATGTAAAAAGAACTGTCGCTTTTTCACTTTCTTATCTGAGGTTATAATGGAAATTTGAATAGTGCATCCATTTCATTAAACATTGTTTAATATATTTATACAACCTACTTTAATTCCTGTTCTGAATTAAAAACAAATGAATTTTTGTAAATGATGTTAAACGTGAATTAACAAATGAAAGCAAAATTTTAAACGCTATAAGCTGTAATAACTTTCAAAAATCATCAGAGATAAAGTAAATTTCATTTTCAAACATTTCATACCCTCTCGCGCAATTTTTAATTCGTTAAACCTTTTTTACAAGTCGACAATTCCATCGCACTCCGATTCGAAGCTATAAAAGCGTAAATCTGCATAATCAACCGCGGTGAAATTATTGCTTAGAAACCATTCGAATGGTACGCAGCGGGGACAAGGCAATATTCGTTAAAATTATGCTAAATGCCACGCTGTTCCCATCGATTCAGCATTATCCGTTTTTGCACGCAGCATCCGGTGCGTATTCCGCAATGGCTCGGCGAACCATACCATGACGATGGTATAATCATCGCTGCTACCACTCTCCCAATTATTACGGAATCGCCGATAATCGTTGGCCGGTCGTACATCGCGCGATGTTGCAAACGCACGAAACTGATTTTATAATTCGCGCGGCCGGCCGGATCGAGCCAGTTACGACCGATTAGCTTGGCTCATCCGCTGTCGTTTTGTCCGACGTATCTATCTTATCGTCGACGTTCCCCGGATATCTCGTCTATCGATCTCCGCTCGCTTTTGTTCCCCCCCCTCGGCGAGCTTGCAACCTGGACAACTCCGACGACTCGGGGTGTCGATCTCATCTTAATGACATCGTCGGTTTCAATGCAGATCGACAATACGTTGGACAGCATTCAGTTGACCCTACGGGGACTTCATGGTTCTCTGGTAATCCTCGTAAGTGATTGGTCGATGATCCTTTGCGGTGGACCGTCGAACTCTGGCTAATTATCGAATCGTTGCGAGCTCGTGGAACTGTTTTACACAAAATGTGGAAAAAAATACAATCGAATGTCTTACAATCTTTGCGAAACAGAAATTGATATTTGATAATGTTTTACATTAAGTCGTGGCATAAATAAATTCCGATGCAGCTGGCTAAAATTTATTGCTCGCATCTAACCATTACGAATTAGCGATGTAAACGAGCTTTTGATTTCATTAACCTCTTAGCTGAGGACAACGTATACACGCGTCATAAGAAAATGCTGATTTTACATTTTACAACAAAAATACTTCTATGTTTTAGATTAAAATGCTTGTGCAATATATTCATAAATTTCGCACCTTTTAGAATAATTCTAAAACAACTTGTCGAGTGAGACTACATTCAACGTGATCGATAAAACACGTTTAAAATTGATCACAAAAATAGATCGACGCAGCTAACGAGTTAAATAAATAAGGGTTCGAAATAAATAAAATAACGAAAAGATGAAAAGATCAATAAAAAAGAAACAAGTAGATGGCTTATAAAATAGCGGAATTTTATTTATAACTCGACCTAGCAGTTGGGTACACTCGTGTAGGCGAAGATTTATTGTAGAAATTGTTAGAAAGGATTTTGGATTATCAGGAAAAATTGTTTCCTGAGACACGATTGTTTGAATTATTTATTTATTATTGTCAATAATGTTTGTCATATCCTGACAGAGTTCAATATATTTTACCGAATGCGCTTGCATATTTTATTAGAATTATTTTTACCTTTTTAACGTGAATAATGATTTTTAGACAAACTAATGTCGACTATTTCTACAGGAACTACGTTCTACCCAAAAGACTATGGTCTTTTAAAATAATATGATTTGTTTTAAACTGTTGCAAATGACTTGAAATTTTCTGCAAATGTTAGAGGGACTAGTCCACTGTACAATGGTTGATTCAATATTTATTTACAAATTTTACTATTACTTAATACAATGATGATAATTTAAAAAATGCATTTGCTATTTCTCGTTGAAAACTTCATTTAAAACGATTGACATATACTCAAGCTATAGCTACTGATACGTGTAAAAATTACCTGATTTTTGGTTGAAATTCGCGAAAAACTGTCATTTTCGCGATTTTTAATTATTTGAAGCTCACATTAAGATCGACCAATTTCAATGAAATTTTCACCTTGCACATAAATTATGAAGAAGTACCAAATGCATTTCTTAAATTTACATTATAGGCTCAAATAAAACAGAGAAAAAACAATTTCTTTACTTCAATTAGCAGTAAAATTGAAAAAAAAGTGTTTCTGTTATTGTACAATGCAATGATTCTTCCGATATTTACATAAAAATCCAAGGCTTTTTTACCAGTTTTAAAAAAGTCATACCACTTTTAAAGCATTGACTCAATTTTGCTAGCCACCGTATACTGATCTAGAATCCTGCGGTTTTGCGAATTTCACTACGAACGTGAAAACCTCGCAACAATCTTCAATGTTACAATACTGCGGTTTCAGAAATTTCACCGTAGACGTGGAAAACGTGTAACTATTTTCACCGTTACAATTCTGCGGCTTTAGAAATTTCACTGTAGACACGGAGACCCGGCAATTATTTATAATGCTAGAATGGAGCGGTCGTAGAAACCTCGCTATAGTAATATTTTTAATACTTGGTACACTGTTACTTGTTACTCTCTGCGATAGTCACGTGTATCATATAATATTTTTAACCCTTTGCAGTCGAAGTCATTTTGACTGCAATTCTATAATAACTGTTCTGACATATAGCATTTCCATTTTATATAACAAAATGTATTTTAGGCATATGAAATTGAATCTTTTGAATTGTAACTCGTATAACAACAGTTATACTTTTAATCATTTTTGAAATCTAATTTTTCATAGTATACAAGTTATTTTGTAACGTATTGCAACAATTTTAGTGGTGCCCAGGAGTCACCACTCGACTGCAAAGGGTTAATGCTAGGTACACTGTTCGCTACTCTCTGCGATAGTCACACGTATCATATAATATTTTTAACCCTTTTCACTCGAGGCCATTTTAGCTGCAATTCTATAATAACTGTTCTGACATATAACATTTCCATTTTATATAACAAAATGTATTTGATGCATATGAACAGCATACACTACAGAGCAACAACAGTTATACTTTTAATCATTTTTGAAGTCTAAACAATTTTA
>NW_027581021.1:0-5040 GCF_028453695.1 Augochlora pura
TTTATAAATATATGTTTGATTATTAATATAGGTAACTATATTATTTTCTAATTATAGACACCGTTAATCGTATGTATAATTATAAAGAGTATCAATTATATGTACAATAGCAATTATTGATATTAATTCGTGTTATTCATTATTTATAATGTAATTCGATAATTTACTTATCAATTATTAAATTTATATGTACTGTTAATATTAAATTGTATGCACAATAGCAATAATTAATAGTCAGTCGTATTATTTATTAAATACAATGTAATTCGATAATTTCCTTATCAATTATTTAATTATAAGTTACAATTTATTTAATGTATTATATTATTTAAAATATAATTATTACATTATAATTCGTAATTTATCTCTGTAACAATACACCTACTAAATAACAAATTGAACTATGAATTAAATCATACATCACCCTGTATTACGATTCTCCACGTAACAGTATATAAACTTTGCAAATTAAAGCTCCTCAAATAATTCAGCTATAAATCCTAACAGCACCCCACGTGTACCGGAAGTGTGCAGGAAGAGACGAACGATACACGATATAAAAGACAAAAACGAGAAAGCCGAGGAGACGCCGCTCTGAAAAAAAGGTCGCGGCGCTCGACATCCGTTTTCCGTGAAGTTCCATCGATCGGCAGCAGGGAAGACTTCGGGCCGAAGGAAAAAAGAGATAGCGCGGCATGACGTGCGGTTGCGTGGGCCCGAGATAAGGCCCCGAGGGGCCTGGTAGGTGCAGGGCACGGGACCCCGAAGTCGTCGAACCGGCAACGCCGGTTCCTTCTCTCACTCTCGCGCGCGCGCGGTCTCTTACACTCTCTCTAGCTCTCTTTCGCTCTTTTTCGCTCTCTCATTCTCTCTCTCTCGCTCTCCTTCGGTCTCTTTCGCTTTCTCGCTCTCTCTCGCTCTCTTTCGCCCCCTTTCGCTCTCTCGCTCTCTCACTCTCTCTCTCCTTCTCTTTCTCTCTCTTTCTCCCTTTTACTCTCTCGGTTTAAAATGGGAGAACTGTTTATTATGGTTATAATTGTTGATATTGTTAATTGTCTTGTTTATTATAATATCTTATTTAGAATTATAGAATAACTTATCTTGTTATTGTCTATGTTATTAATTGATTTGTAAAATGTAAATTTCTCTCTCTCTCTCCCTCTCTTTCGCTCTCCCACTCTCTCTCTCTCTCTCTCTCTCTCTCTCTCTCGCTCTCTTTTACTCTCTTTTACTCTCTCGGTTCAAAAAGGAAGAAAAAAGGGAATGTCCTTTGTCGCGGCGCCCCCTCTCCCCTCTATTCCGGACCGCCCTCTCCCGGGACGCGAGTCCTGAGGCCCCGTGTGCTCGGGGCCCTTTCACGTGTGCGCGGAATGCGTGCTCCAACGGAGCGTCGCCGCAGCCGTCACTGCATTTTTCCTTCTACCTGTTCGCTAAACTTCTAACTGTATTGCCGATTTATTCCATCTACCTCCACTCCTCCACCCTTGTTTCTAACTTAATTAGCGAAGTGAAGAGGGGGGATGAGACTATGTTAAATTTAGATATATTTAATGTTGTATCTGTTATTAGAAAAACGGTGTGGAAAGTAGGGTTAGGTAGAGATTTGTCTTTGGCAATAGGGAATGTTTAGTGTAGCTATTAATTTATGTTAATAATATTACAATGTTATAATAATATTTAATTAATTTGCTATAATGTGATATAGTAAATGTGAAATAATGTAACGTCATATAGTGTGGCATAACCAGGACCTAACATGATATAATGTAATATAACATAATATGACCTTAATATGCTACAGTTTAATCAGATCTGATATAATATAACCACGATCTAACATGGTATAATGTAATATAACATAACATGACCTTAACGTGATATAGTATAATATAATCTTGATATAATACAATATAATAAGCTTACCATTACAATCACAATATTAATATATTATTATTACTTATATTATTGTATTATATTTTACTATATTATGTTATGCTATGTTATAGTATATTATGCTCTTGTATTACATAGATTACATTATACTCTAATATGTTACATTGTGTTATATGTCATATTATGCTATATCATATTACGTCAAGATTATGTTATATTATATTATAATTTATAATGTATAATATTATGTCATGGTTACGTTTTGTTACATTACAGTACATCATGTCACACTATATTATGTCAAGATTATTGTTTGGACACAACATAGTCCAACCATTTTAAGGGTCCGGGCTCGGTTCCTCGACCGTTCTAGCGAGGAGTACGTCTGAGTCCATAAAACAATTAAATCCGTAAACCTTCAGGCAGCATGGCTCAACCATTTCCCGTGTCCAGATTTTTCATGCTACCTTGTTATTCCATTTTCACTTTCCACTTCCTCTGCCACCTCTCCTTCCAGCTTCCTACCAGCTAACAAATAAAAGGCCCGAAAGGGAGCGAGCGAAGATCATTACCAATTACCAAGTACGACTGAATACTATACTTCGACAACGCGTCGACCAACACGACTTTTTGTACCACCGGCAATAACATTATATCCACGCGTCTCTTCATTATATCGTTATTAAGTTTTAAAATATATGTATCACACATTAATCATCGGGCGCCGTTTTTAACCGTTCCCGAAGTGACGGATGTTGAGAATTGACATACCGAAACTCCCATCCAAGCACATACAATTATGTTATGGTATATTATACTGAATCATGTTACATGAAAGTTACGTTATACTATATTATACTACATCATGTTATGTCAAGATTATATTGTACTACATTATATTGTGTTGAGGTTACATTATGCTGTATGATATTATAGCATGTTATGTCTATATTATGTTATACTATGTCATGTCGAGTTGTGGTTTCGCTATGCTATATTATATTATAGCACGTTATGTCACCGTTATGTTATGTTATATTATATTATGTCATATTGTATTGTATTACTATCGTGTTACTATTTTATTACTATAGCATTACTATTGCATTGAATTGTGTTACTACTGGACTACTATTGTATTACTATTGTATTACATTAATATTGCATTACTATTGTGTTATAATTGCGTTACTATTGCCATACTATTGTGTTACTATTCTATTACTGTTGCATTGCATACTGTATGACTATTCTATTACCATTGCATTTCAACTGTATCACCATTTTATCCTACCGCATTATATCACATCGCACAATACAATTCCAATTAATTTCCACAAACAACATTCGCTCCACCCGAAAGAAAAGGTCTCCCCGTCTTCTAACGGGCCATTTCGCGAGCATCGATACGGAACGAGTAAAACGAAGTCCGAAGCCCCGGCGGTGTTAATGGCATTCGAAGACCGCATCCGGTATCTCTCGCCGATCGGAGCAGGAGACGGCTCTGCTACTCTCGCTTGCTGCGTACTGTTTGCCCGTACGGCTCTAAACGAGTCAGATTCGTTAGGTGGAGTGAAAGTGTGCAGGTTTGTCTAGTGAGGCCAGGGCCTAACGACGCGCGCGGCTCGTAGGACGCGCTGTTGTCCGCGCACGGATGACCGGTATTCCTCCAAGTGGAGGGTCGGCGGTTACACCCAATTCCTCGTCGATGTAATTGAAACGTAACCCCATTGTTAAGGCGTAATTGACTGACACCGTGCACAGCCTCCCCGGCTCGCCTTGGCCTTGCTGACTCGATCCGATCCGGGGGCCTCGCGGCAAAAACACCAATCAGGATGCCGCCGGCAAAAAACCGGCTGGTAAAACGACTTAGCCGAGCGGTTCGGAACTTCCTTCTGCACGTCTCTGTCGCTCGCTATGGCGCGAGCTATGCCTCGGCTATGTTTCTAGGGGAATGATCGCTGCCTGACTTCCTGCTATCGGTCTCGGTTGCCGATTGATCGGCGCCGTCCTCGCCGAATCGAGAGCCAATAAATACTGAAAAATTATGAGATTTGTCAGGGAAGGTATCTGCTGACTTTGGGATCAGCTTGGGGATATTAATGATGATTTTGACATAATCTTGACATAATCGTTGAAAGAGGTCGACGACCGGAAAATAATATTTAAGAGCGTCGATGATTGTAATGGGGATTTGAAGGGACCGTGGATGGTTCGTTCGGGGTAGAATGAACACGAAATGGCTGTGGAAACATTGATGATCTTGGAATGATCCGAAAAACGATGGCGTGTATTGCGAAGACGGTAAAAACCGACGATGAACGTCGAACGACTTTTAAGAAGCGGACGACGAACTTGAGGCGAGCGTGAAAAACATTGATGACCTTCGAGTGACGTGTAAGAACACGAATTGACTTTAGAATGATCTTTAGCAATAGTGATGACTTTGAAATGCGTTTGATGATATTGATGACTTTCGAATGACTTTTAATGAGATTCATGATTTCAGAATGATTTTTAATAAAATTGATGACTTTGTAATGGGTTTAATGCTATCGATGACTTTCGAATGACTTTTAATAAGATTCATGATTTTAGGATGATTTTTAATCAAATTGATGACTTTGGAATGCGTTCAATGATATTGATGACTATGGAATGAATTTTAATAAGATTCATGATTTCGGAATGATTTCTAATAAAATTGATGACTTTGAAACGATCATTAGCAACATTGATGACATTGGGATGACCTATAATATCATTCATGGTTTTGGAATTCATTTTAATAACATTAATAGCTTTGGCACGTATCTTTAATAATATTGATGACTTAAGAATGATTTTTAATAAAATTGGTGACTTTGGGAGGATCTTTAAATTGTTAGTAGTAGTAAAATAAAATAAAATTTAATAGTAGCAATATAGTGAATACTGGGACAAAATAATGAAAACTGCGAGAAGATTCGAAATACAATAGCAATATACTATAGCAAAGAAAACACTGTAGTAATGTACTGTAGAGTATAGCAAAATATATAAAATGCTGTAGCAAAACGGTAAACACTATAGCAAGACATATAGTACTGCATCAAAGCACAGTTTACTATACCAAAATGGTAGATAACGTAACAAAATATAGAATAC
>NW_027581022.1:0-10648 GCF_028453695.1 Augochlora pura
ATAATGGAGATATTGCACTGTAACACTTTATTTGCCCCACCCTGTATTATTTACTGTTTGGCAGCGTTCGATATATAGATGCTCGTCAGATTGCGGAGCTAAATAAACAGTACCGAAGATGAGGCCAGCATTTGAGAATTTAAATTCAACGTACAGTTGTTCGACGCGACTTGTTTCGATTTTGATATGTTGACTTTTTAAAGATTTATGCATTGCAATTAGAACACCACCTCCACGTTTATAGGAACTTGTCATATAATTTCTATTTTTCTGTCTCCGAGCCTCGTTCGATCATCCAACAAGAATTTCATGAATTTCTTATTAATTTCAAAAATTTCACAAATATTTTTAATGAAAAACTCACCTATTCAGTTGTAAAAGTTGTAATCCAGAAATTGTAATCCACGTATGTACAGATAATCCACGTATGTAACGGCACAGATTACACTAACTTTTATTTTCACTTTCACTGCACTATTATTCCACACTGATCACGAATTATTCAAAAATTAACACATGTCCGAAGTTTCCAGCGTTATTTTGTGTGGCCCTGAAAAGGACCGATAAATTTCAAATACGGAGAAGTTATTAAGTAATTTTAAATATTTTTTAAAGAAAGGTGAAGTTATAGGTATGAAATCTCGAACGAAACTGACCTTGAAGACTGACCTCCACGAAGATGTTGAAGATGTTGAAACTGAAGAATGGTGAAAATTACGGGAACTCCTTCCTACAGAAATTTGGCCACACGCGGTCTGTCCTACGCAGGAATTGCAGTCCTTAGGTAAAAATGACACGGTCACTTCACTTGAAGCCAGCGTGTGGCCTTAGGAAGGGGTTTCCGTAATTTTCATGGTCGCAGTCTTTTCCCTTATTGCTTGCGAAAGATCCTTCGATGCTCCAAAACACTCGAGACATCTGTCTCATTCGTTTCCTTTTTTATGACTTTTACTCTCGCCGTGTTGCAGTTTGGAAAACCTTTTTTTTCGTCGGAGCTTCTCAAATTTCTTTAAAACCTAGTGTCCGTTGCTATGACAATCGACACAGTCTGTGTGAACATCTTCGTGGAGAAGGTCAGTTTCGTTCGAGATTTCGTCTTTATAACTTCACCGTTTCTGTTTATCCGCGCCCACACGATTGTCGGCGATACGCGGTTCCCGGTGATTCTTTCGAATGACAAGGATGATAAAATTGGTTGATGTAAATGTAATAAAACTCTTTATTATAATAACACTTAATAACAAAATCGAAACTATAAACGACGTTGATTCTGTGAATACTATTAATTGATTACGATGCAGCGAATAACTAACAGATGAGAGTGATGGTTAGACTAATGAATTTCGTGTGAAGTGTATGTTTGTACTGGAGATTGTGCTGCGAGAGTGTCGAGTGAGATGCTATTTGCTCCGAGGTAAATTCGGTATGGGCGTGCATTTTTGGTGGAACAAGCGGATTTGCTGATGATAGATTTCTAAATTGAGAGAGGGGAATGGTTGTCCTGCGTGATTGGTTATTGACAGAATAGAGACAAGAAATAGGTGAAGAGATAGAAGGAAAAGGAAAGAAGGAAGAGGTGACCGTCCAGAGTACTGGTCACCTCCAGGTATGAACCGTACCCCGGAACGGTACGCACGTGCGATCCGCATGTCTCGAGATTTGACCGTAGCAGGCAGTAAACCCGGAAAAATACCTCGACTTGCACAGGACATACGAAATGAAAGTTTTGTAAACGCGGTAGTAGCCTAACATTTGGTGAGCAGCTGCTGGTCATAATGTAATAAAGAGATAAAAATTTATTTGAAGTAACGACTTTTCAGAGAACTGCATGTTACGGATGGATTTGTGTTGACCAGGTCCCATAATTGTATTTTGAAGCGAAACAGTTTCCTTAAAAAATATTTGAAATTACTTAATAACTTCTCCGTATTTGAAATTAATCGGTCCTTTCCAGGGCCACACAAAATAACGCTGGAAACTTCGGATATGTGTTAATTGTTGAATCATTCGTGATCAGTGTGGAATAATAGTGCAGTGAAAGTAAAAGTTAGTGTAATCTGTGCCGTTCTACATACGTGGATTACAATTTCTGGATTACAACTTTTACAACTGAATAGGTGAGTTTTTCATTAATAATATTTGTGAAATTTTTGAAATTAATAAGAAATTCATGAAATTCTTATTTGATGATCGAACGCGACTCAGAGGCGATACGTGGCCATGGCTCCTGTCACCGAGACGGGTTCCAGTCGGCCCTGCTCGCGTGCGCAGCAGCACGAAAAATCGTCCGTGTGCAGCCAACTTTATTCGTTAATAACTCGTTAACAAAGCCGCGGATTGCATTTCGGCAAAGGAAAAGGTTACTTGAAATGACCTCAGGTGCCCCCCATTTCCTGCTTTTATCATAACTACGGATCACCTTGTATATACATCGAAAACCGTACTTACACTTATCCCTGTCTAACGCAGGGCCCGCTAGTTCGCCTTACTGATGAGTCCCCTAGCGGGCCCGGGTCGAAACAGTCTCCCCTCTCTTTTTCCCGCTCCTTGCTCCTCCAAATTCAAATTTTCACAGCGCGCCACAAATTTTATCTACTATGATTTCGCGAAGCAATAAAGTTTAATAGATTAATATTTTTCGTTTATTTAGTATTTGTGTGAATTTACCTTATACGATTACCGATTTAACTATTTATCGAAATTGGAGTATTAAACGAGACTCGCGCTTCACGATTTCGGATTACAAAATTGTCGAGTCACGATTCGCGATTCGCGTTACGATAAATTAATTAAGAATATGTTATTTTTGCGGCTTCGTTACAGAGATCGTTGCGCGATTCAATTACGGCAGAAGACAGTTTCTAAGTTTGAAATTCACAATAGAAACGATAATTGAAGTCACCCTACAGAACCTTCGAATACTACAATTTTACGTGTGTGAACGAAAAGAGATGTGTGGGTTAGAATGATTAAGCTAAATAGTCGAGACGACTGCGCTTTTCCATGGTTCTGGGGTAAGTGCGTGCGGTCCAACACAGTCCTCTTACCAAAAAGTAATTGTGCTTTCCCCACTCCGTGGCCAGATCCTCCAAGAACAGAGTTTCATTCTTTGGCAATGCAACGACGGTTGCTTGCCTTCTCTAAACACATTTTCCATGAACAGTCAATGGCTCGACAGTTGGAAGACCCAATGTGGTCATCAGCCGTCGTGTCGCCTGTCGCCAGGACTGTTTAGTCTCACTTACCCTCCGGGCCACGCGCATCCTTGAACCCTGCCATAAATCCATCGACAGCCGACCATCGTTCGGTCGTCCCTATCCCGAATTTTCTTAAAAAAATACGTTGCGCTAACACGACCAATCTGACATGCTTCATGCTCTCGTGAAACGTCCACTTAATTTACGACACCCCAAATAGACTAATCGATCTGCATTTCAATCTATCCAAATCGCTGTTATAACTCATCAACCAAAGCTGATCGTATTGAATAATCAAACGACTATTCATAACACAATTTGTCATATACAAGATGAACCTCTCTCAATTTTCCATAGATTGTATCACCATATACAATTCACCCAGCAGCTTTGATACCCGCAAGCATTATGCAACAATTTTTGCACCACCCCTTTCCTACGCCCTTGCGCTTTACGGAGTCCGTGGCAATCAAATCCATCAATAACACATCACCTATCCTACGCCCTTGTGCTTTACGGAGTTCGTGATAAACAATTCCAACAGTAACACATCACCTATCCAACGCCCTTGCGCTTTACGGAGATCGTGATCGTGTTTCATATTTGTGCTTTACTCACCCGTGAACACTCTACATGTCACCTTCACCGACGCCACGCATTTACGGGGTACGTGATCATGCTTGTGCCACCAACAATAATATGCAATTAGTTGGATCTTTAAACCTTCCAGTAGTCAAACACATCTCGTGACTGCTCTAAACAATGCACTGAATTACTTAAACAACCATTTATTTTAAATGTTTCTCATTTTTATTACGATGCTGAATTAGAAAACACACACAGAAAAAAATCAACAAAATATGTTCCGTCCTACAACGGAATTATGCTTTTATAGCCTTCTTCAAATTTCTCATTTCTAGTCTATTACTTTAGTGCCTTTAATTAGAAGGCTATTACTTTAGTGCCCTTAATTATAAGACTATTACTTTAGTGCCCTTTTTATATCGCTAAGCTCATTAAGAAATCGAATTAACTAAATCGGTTTATTAATACAACCTATAGTAAAGTAATTTTGCCGAAATTAGTTTTCCCGGGTTATGGTAGGGTCGCCATAACCGAAGCGCCGGCCGCTCGCTTCGGTTTCGGGGACCTATGTCACTAGCTTGGGTTTTCCCATTCTACGTCACAGCGAGGCCCGAGTTATCTGACTTCCCTCTCCACCTCATCGACAGACAATCCGCGTGCAAGCGTTCTTTCGGAGAAATTACAAAAGGGGCACAAAACTTGTAATTTTTAGTATTCTGGTTTCTGTATTTTATCCGCAAGTATTCTGTATTCTGGTTTCTGTATTTTATCTGCAAGCATTCTGTATTCTGTATTCTTGACCTTCCGCTGTATTATTCGCAACAAGTATTCATCGTCGCTCGTATAGCGACAGATCAACGTATCATCAACATCGTCTCTCATCCAGCTTCTGCCTTAGACCATTGAACTTAGTCTATATTTATATAGTACTTCAAGTTCAGTCTTCAAGGTTCGGAGAAACAACAAAACAAATCAACTATTACCTACCTGCAGTTCGACTTCGCGTCACTGTAGCGATACATTTTATACGCAATAAAGGGAAACAGCTGTTCATCTGTAATTAGACGGACAGCGGGACTAAACCACTCCGTCGCACTGCGTAATCGGCCTTACAACCCGATAGATAGTTTATATCGCGGAGTATTAGTTCCGGAGGTGTTCACGCAGGATTCCTCCACCAAACAAAATATCTTAATTGGACACGCTAACGCGGCTACTCAATAGACTAAGCCTTTTCATTTTCGATAACAAAGTTTCCTTCCCAATCACCCTTCCATGCTCTTAAACGATCTTTGGGAACCACTTGGGGTGTGCCTGATTTTCCTAAAATTTCGTAACGGTCATTCATTAAAACCTTCAAAATAGTGAACGGACCTGTATATTTATCATCTAATTTCGCGCGCCTATCAGCAGTACGCTTAACAAATATTGTGGCACGGTCCTTAAATATAACATTATTCCTGCGAGTTTTATTAAATCTAATCTCCTGGGCTGTTGCATTTTCCTCTAATCGTTTAGCTGCCGCATCTCTATCATGCAGCACATCAACTACCTCATCTGTCAGTGGTAACTCTTCTTCCGCACGCATTATGATACCGGGACCCTGTTCTAACCCAAACAACAATCTACTAGGCGTAAATCCGGTTAATTTTTGCACGGTGGTATTTAGGGTAATCATTAGCTTAGCCAATTTGCTCGACCATTCTGACCCTTTCTTTGTTTCCACGGTAAGGAGATTCGTCACAGTCGCTACATAACGTTCAGCTTGCCCATTAGCTCGCGGCGCTCCCGTGGCAATAAAATGCACCTCACTTGCGTGTTTTTCTATAAATTGCTTCATTGGTTTGTACGCGATGTTTGTTCGTCTATCTAAAATTACTAACCGCGGCGTTCCGAACAACGTGAGTCTTTCTCTGTACACCTATAATGTCTCCGTGCCACTTAACACGTCGAGTGCTACGTCAGTCCCCAGGAACTGTGTCAAGGACTGTGTCATATAATGGCATCTTTTTAGTTTATTGGTTTATATATTTTAAGGAGATATTGATTTTTAATATCAAATTTATCAGTATTAATTTAATTGGTTTTACTCCTTTACAATAAAACTATAAATAGGGTAAAATATTATACCCTATGGAATCATTAAATGTTTTAAATTTAGCTTATTACAAGCTATCAATTAAAACTAGCTGTAACATTTCGACAGTCCAAGCGAAATTGGATACAGTGTAACAAAGTTATCGTTCGTTTATACTCTTCAGTCGAGCGTTCGGCATCAAGTTCTTACGCGTTGCCGCCTGAGCGGAAGGTATAGCAAGATCGGCGTAGCACTCAACGTGTTAAGGTTTTTAACGGAATCAGCTGAATGTATTTTGTAAATGCATCAACAATTATTAAAATATTTTAGTAGCCTTGTTTGGTAATGGTGAATGGACCAACACAATCGCAGTGTAGTGTGTCAAACGGTATCGATTTTTTGGGTATTAAATGTGAAAATCCTTGACGTGGCCCGGTGTGGCGCTTGGAGACTATACAGGTGATGCAGTGATCAATATATTTTTTTATGAACACACGGATCCCTGGATACCAATACTTCTGTGCTACCCGATCATATGTTTTGTCGAAACCAACATGGCAATTTTCGTCGTGATACAGACGCAGCACCGCAAGTCTACTTCCTTTAGGAACAAAACTGCGATATATTATTCGTCCGGAGTCTCTCCCTATTGTTGTATTCCCGATCGTGGAAATGAGTGCAACACTTATTTATTTTAAGATGGGTTTTATTATAAGTTTTCGACGTGTTGTAAGGTCGTCCTTTTTACGCCGAGTGTACGACTAATTGTAAGACCTGGTATTTTTTAATGTGTTCGGTTCAAGAGTGATGCGCTAAAAATGTCTGCTTACAGGGTCGATTTAGACCCTTTTAAAAGGAAAAACTAGGTGTAGTGGGGATGAGATAATGGGGGCGAGGATGATTCGGAGTTCAAGGGGTATGAATGACTCGGGGATCAAGGTACAAGAATGAGCCAGTAGGAGGTGAGAGTTTTAGGCGGCTGAAGATAAGATAGAAACACAAGAAAAATAGTAAATATTTAGGGGAAGGATGACTATCGTCAGTATGACAGTCGCAAAAGCGAACATGATTGTCTAGTATAACTATGTGTCATACCAGGCTAGCATCCAACAGTATTTTCCTACACAAAATTCCGTTTCTCATTTCAAAATCCGACGCGATTGTATGATTCGGCTGTATTTTGCCTATGATGTCTTGGGTCTCTTCGACTTTCTTTTGTGCTATTTCTAGCCAGAATCCCTCACAAACAAAATCTACTCGGTGGTCTTTACGTGGGATTCTGCTCAAGTAATCTACATGTTCTACTTGCTTGCCCTTTCTATATTCTTACTCGAAGGTTTAGTCTTGCAAAAAGACCCACCATCTAGCAATTCACGGCACAATATCTCTTTTTGTACTTGTAGCTTTAATAGCGTTGCAATCGGTTACTATTCTAAAAGCGATTCCCAGAAGATAAACGCGGAAATGTTTCAGGGCATTAAAGATCTCCAACGTCTCCAGCTCGTAGGAGTGATAACGCGATACTTTGGGAGTCGCCCGTTTGCTGTAATATGCTACAACTCTAAGCTCACCCTCTATTTTCTGAAATAGAATTGCTCTATAGCCGATGGAACTAGCATCGGTATGTAGCGCCGTCTCCCTTTGAGGATCAAAAATTACTAGAAGCGGTTTTGAACTTAAATGTTTTAGAATATACCTCCGCCACGGTTCGTTTTGCATTACACAACCTTGTAATGCACGCCGTCCGCACCGCGAATTCGGATATGAATTTGCGGAAATAGCTCGCAAGCCCCATAAACTACCGAATTTATTTAACACTAGTTGGTACGGGTGCTTCTAATAATGATTTAATTTTCCCAGCTCCCGGTCTAATACCGTCCGCGGATATATTCCTTCCCAGGTATTTTATGTGGGTTTTAAAAAACGAACACTTTTTTAAATTTAGCGAAAAACCTGCATCGTCAAGAGCCTTTAACACTTGCTCTAATCGCTCAAGCGCTTCCTTAATTGTTTAAGCTAGGATTAGAACATCATCTATGTATATACACTAATGCTATTGTCACGGGACTGGATGTTGACGATGGAAATAGTCCTCGTACGCAATAAGACTGGGCCAGGGTATAGCCTCCGTAGGCTAGCTATCCTTGGACAGAGTTTCGTAAGATATTCGTAATAGGTAGAGAGAGAGAGAGAGAGAGAGAGAGAGAGAGAGAGAAAGAGAGAGAGAAAGGCAGAGGGGGGGAGAGAGGGAGAGAGAGAGAGGGAGAGAGGGAGAGAGGGGAGAGAGAGGGGGAGAGAGAGAGGGAGAGGGAGAGAGGGAAAGAGAGATGGAGAGAGAGGGAGGGAGAGGGAGGGAGAGAGAGGGAGGGAGAGAGAGAGAGAGTTAGGTTTTTATGCACATCCGTGGTATTAGTTTGACAGATTGCCGGCAACTTAGCAATTCAGTTATAAAGGTATTAAAACCATTGCCGGCAACCCGAACGCCAGATGAGGGCTGTTGACCAGACTTTCGCCCAGTCATAAAATCACAGCTCCGCGTTTTTCGACCATCAGTATCGTTAGGACGGGTTTTTCCCTTTTTGGGCAAAATACCTGAGCTCATTTTCACCACGAAAATCGCATCTAGCAGCGCACCAATAGAAATTTTCCTGAAGTTTCATTGGTCGCCTCCTAGAACTACCTGCTAGTATAAAAACTTCGAACCATGTACAAATTGTATGACTCTCAAATAAATGATCAACTAGAACATACGCTCTGTTTAGTCAAATTACTTAGTCGGCACACCACGTGCAAAAATAACAAAGTTTGAAGATCCAAGATCACACAAACATCAACAGAGAGACGGAGAGAGAGGGGGGAGAGGGAGAGAGAGAGAGGGAGAAAGAGAGGTGTGGAGAGAGAGATAGAGAGAGAGAGAGAGAGAGGGGGAGAGAAAGAGAGGGGGAGGGAGAGAGAGGGAAAGGGAGGGGGGGGGAGGGAGAGAGAGCGAAAGAGAGAGGGAGAGAGGGAGAGGGAGAGAGAGTAACACACAGTGAGGTTCGGCAGAAGACTGAGTTTATTCGGTTTTCGGGGTGGTATTTATACCCTCCAGTTTTTGGGTCTGGTGGTGGTTTCCAAAGTGGGCCTAAGTGCAAGGTTAATTGGGTGATTAGGGCCCGAGTGCGGAGTCTTGTTTGGGGCCGGAAAAGGCTGAAGAATTTTCTGTACCGCGACAATGTGGCGCCGCTTGGAATGTCGACTCGCTGGTGGTCCCAGGAAAATGGGGTTGTGTTGCGCCAGCTCCGCAGGTTCGGAAGGCGCGACAATAAGGCGCCAAGGGTGACATTATCCTGGCGATTCGGCAGGTAGCAAGAGCGGCGTCGCCAAGGCGCGTCACACTATCGTGTTTCTCAATTTCCCCAAAGCTTTGTTTATTGCGCGTTGAAATACGGCCGGTGCATTACATAGGCCAAACGGCATTCTAAGAAATTCATAGTGACCGTCGGGTGTCACGAAAGCTGTTTTTTCTATCGAATCTTTCGCAGTTGGAATTTGGTAAAATCCTGACGCCATATAAAATAGTTTACTTTTCCTAAACGGTCTAATTGATCTTCAATTAAAGGTAACGGAAATCGGCCCCTCACCGTGAGTCTATTCAAAGCCCGAAAGTCCATACACGCGATCTTCGTCATTCTTTTTTTTACCAAGATAATGGGACTCGCATGAAGCGACGTGCTTTTCCGAATTAAATTATTTTGCATTAATTCTGCTATAATGTCGCGAACTTTTTCTCTCTCCATTACCGACAGTCTATATGGTTGATAAGTCACTACACGGTCCTCCTTGGTGACAATTCGCAACTCTCCCGTACTTACGCTTCGAATCTTGTTGCCAGATGCTATCATGTGTTGATGTCGATTTGAAACTTCCATCAGGACCTGGCATGTTTTCCCTTCTAGCTCCTCAGCGATGCACCAAAGTTGGAAAGTCGGCTTTCCGTCCATCTTCCTTGTGCGTTGGAACATGCTAGAACATCGTCGTACCATCGGTGTCGGTGATAATTTGTATTCCGTCGTTTGCGAGGACCTTTTTACCCACGATTAAGTCAAACGGAATAGCATCTTCCGGAACAACAAATAAATCCAATTCGACTCCTAATCCCTCTGTTTGAATAACAGCCGTGGTATCTCCCCATCGTCGTAATAGCAGAACTCTAACCCTCGTATTGTGGCTGCATAAGGGTTTATTTTACAATTGGCCTGTTTGGCGACCTTTTCCCTGATCTTCTCGTGCTCTGCGCTGCTTAATCCAGCAACTATCTTCTGCGTGACCCCTTTTCGAACAAAAAGTGCAGGTAACCACGCGTCTTTTTGGGTTACGCTTCGGTGATCTGTGTCTTTCTGGGCTACGACCCCTGTCTAACCGTGGTCGTTTCGGAAAATACTTTGTTGTGTGCCCCACGTTGTCACAGTTGTAACACCTTTTATTTCGGTACGTCGGTCCTTTTTCGTCCCGCGTTTAACGTGCTTCTCGACCCTCTACTTTAATAGCTTTGGTCTTGGTAAATTGGGCTATCCCTAGCGACAGTTCAGTGGTAGTTTGATAGCGCGCGTTCATCAACGACTGTCGCACAGTCGGGTCTGTCACATGTCCAATTACCATGCTGCTCAATTCGGATTGTCCGGACCACGCGCGTCCTTGAACCCAGCCATAAATCCATCGACGGCTGACCATCGTTCGGTCGTCCCTATCCCGAATATTCTTGTTGGAAAATAAAGGAGGCTTCTCATAGTCTGCGCCGCGATCATGA
>NW_027581023.1:0-5038 GCF_028453695.1 Augochlora pura
AAATGCATGTTACGCGATATTAACCCCTTGACCTACTTTAACGAGTCAGACTCGTGACGGAGATTTCTATAAATAATTTATTATCGCGTTGAGTGCCGCGTCAGTCGCCGGTGACTGACGCCGAGCTTTCCGTTCCGTTCGCGTCAGTCGTCGGTGACTGACAGTGTAAAATATGATAATAAACTTAAAAATTTACATTGTTTTAAGTTGTTGCCTAAAATTTATACAAAGTCCACTTGTGGACAATGTGGACAAATTTATATTAGTCCACAAAACTAATTATGGATTCTAAATCCAACATTAGTTATCCTGCAATAGTCATCATTTTATAAAAGCGTCCCGTTGCAATTTCAGCCAATCCATTGGTCAATTAAAAAATAATAAAATAATCAATAAGTAGCAAAGCAATCAACAAATATCAAAACTATCAAGAGATCATGTTCCCCGATTTTACAATGAATGCATAATTGACCTTGACATAATAATTAACAATTCAATCTTAGTATTATTTGCTATAAATTGATCATTATTTAAAGGAAATTATTATTATTTTCCAGGAACAGACGGATGCGATCTGATGTGTTGCGGCCGCGGCTACAACACGCATCAGTTCACGCGAACGTGGCAGTGCAGATGCAAGTTCCACTGGTGCTGCCGCGTGCACTGCGAGACGTGCACCGAACGCACCGAGGAGTACACGTGCAAATAAACGTTCCCTACTTATGCAACGCGCCGATAAATAAGCTTGGCGTGCAACGATTGTAAATAGACGCCGCGGAATCGTCGAATCCGCGAAAGCCGATTCGGACCGTTCGTCCGCGGACAATTAACTGAACGTGTCGGTAGAAATCACTGTAAAGTTAACGCGCATGATAGACGATAACGAGCTCGTTCTATGCTTGACACTTTACCGACCGGTGGTCCTATAATAAATCCATTGTCGTTTACAACCAGCAATTCGCTATCTATTATCGAGATACTATACTATGTAAGCTTTAAAATGCTAGACTTTTAATAAATAAAAAATCGTTGTATCATTTACAAAATAATTTTGACTATCAAGCTTTAATTATTAAAGACCCTTCTATATAAAAGATTGTTTAAAGCGTAACAGTTTCATGATTCACTAGACTGAATTTCATATTCATAAATAATGTACTAAATTATATAAAATGGAAATTCAGCTGGTTAAAATAGCTATTTTAGATCTAGGCATAAAATGGCCTGGGGTGCGAAGGATTGGAAATTTCAGATTTATCGCGACGAAAAAAATAAATCAAATAAAGTAAGTAAAATAGATAAAATAGATACTGATTAATACTAAATGTTATGAAAATATAAAAATGTTTACGACCGGTCGGTAAAATGTTAATAACAATCCCGACGAGCTTCTTTTATTTAACTGTAAGAACGATGCTCCTAGCAGGTAATTTAATTTAGTAGCAGGTGTAGCCTGCGAACGATCATTTCGATTGTCACGATCCTGAGATCGTACGCGTCTCGATCAAGTCTCGAATCAACGACGAACAAAGGATCGCCTCGAAGACAAAAAAGTCGACAGAGCTTGAGTTACCATGATGGGATTTCAGCGGATGTAGAACCCGGAAGAGATTAAAGGGTTGAGCGTGCGTAGTCGAAGTAATCGTAGCGGAGAAGTCGACGCGAGATTTCGATGGTAAATTAGATATTCGGTGAAAGTATTATTACATTAACTATACGGTACACGTGTTTGTAGCCCCTCCGCGTCCCCTAAAGTCCTCGCGCTACCTTTCTGCGACCCTTCCAAGGATTCCCGCGATTTACCTGCGCACGAAAATACTCAAAGGTTGCTCGATACCTGCTCTTGTAACGTCGATCGAGCAACAACGACGATGATTTACAACTTAATTGTAACCAGTTAGATCTACGAACGATGAACGTACAATGAACGTGTTCCAGGCGCTTAGGCTAATCAACGGCGCACAGTGCGGCGAGATAAAATTCTCGCGGGATGAAAATATGAAATGTAAATATTCTTATAGAACGTTAATAAATTTTGTCTGGTTGTTACTGTTAAAACAGTAAATATCGTATGAAATAAAAATAAAAGTCCGATTTTATGCACATAAACTACACCGACGCATATAAAATGAAAATAGTGCAGGTCAAAGGAATTATTTTTACAAACCAATTGTTCGCCAATTTTAAACGTACAATTTTATTTTTAGTCAAATGTTAGAAGCGTAAGCGTTCGAATACTTTCGTATATGAGTTTACCTTTTATTTCGATGCGAAATTTGCGAAAATAAATGAAATATTGTTCGAATAGCACTTCATATACATGTGCACAAAATGAAAATGGTACGGATACTTCGCTTGATGCGCGATCGACGCGGCATTAATTAAATCTTGTCGAGACTTAGAAATATTATGCGCTTATTAATAATAATAAGTATTACTTAAATATTGTTCGTGGATACTTTCGTGTACACGTATATGTTATACAATAAATATTTTTCAATTAATATTTTGCGCCGTTTCGGAAATATTTTATTTCAAAGTTGAAGATAATCGAGCTTGGCCTAATTAATCATTGATATTCCCTTACTTATTGTATAAGATTTATGTGTATGTAAGCTTATAATAATTGGAACAGATATAATACTGTTTTACGAGAATATCTGCAGTTCATATTTCTTGTCCACGTGGCCGCACTGTGCGGCGTCGACATAATTATTAATAAGCGATAAAGAATTCTGTAAAAATGCTCGTCCGCGTGACGGGACCCTGCGAATAGAATAAGGAAACATACCTCCGTCGTTATATGGATCTGTATCGAAATACGCGCATGATCGTCGCTGTTCGCCAACAGCCTAGTGTTCTCAGTACAGGCTTTCTATGTTTCGTAGAGTACGTAAATTATTATTTATTCAAGAAGCGACCGTAAATTATAAACGCAAGCGGTGTATTTGCTTTCTTCGATGACTAATAAAAGGAACTGCATTTTCCCCCGAATCGTGATTTTTTTATCTTTCCCGGATCATTGTTGACAACATTGTTGCTTGTGTCGATTTCGACATACATATATTATTATTATTATTATTATTATTATTATTATTCTTTATTAACGGGCTAGTAAGACCCTTTTGTGTTACATAGAGGTTGTATATATACATAGTCCGGAATACATTTGAGTAATATAAATTATAAATCATAATATAAGAGTGTGTCATGAATTAATTACAGAGTGTGTGTTTTAATGGCTAGAGTTGCTACCTTTGTAAATTGGCTCAATGAATTGCCAAAGAAGTCGACTTTTGGACTAAGTTTATTTGCTGTTCGTAATGCTCTCGTTATACAATTTTGAGATCCTAAATTGGTTTTAAAGTATTGGTTTTAAATATATTAGGTTGGGTAGAAAGAAATCCATAATTTTCACGTGAACTTCAAGATTTTATTCAACATGTTTCCCATTGTCTGATTTAGGTCAAATATGCACCGTTTTGGTCTGTAATTTGTTGCCATTTTAAAGGTACCTTCGTAATGTCTCTCTCGTAGAAGTCTTGACCCCTATCAGCGAAAAACTCTTGCAATCGAATCTCACAATCTTCTCTCGATGCCAATTTCTTATCACTAAGGAAGCTTTGCAGTGCAAGATAAACATGGTAATCGCTTTGTGCCAGGTCTGGACTATATGGTGGATGCATCAAAACGTCCCAGCCAAGCTCCTGAATTTTCTGACGAGTCACTATAGACGCGTGTGTCTAAATAATGAAGTATTATTGCAATGGTCTTGTAATTTATCGAATTTTTCGGTATATCAATGTTAATATTTGACGGTAATTTTAACACGTTGACGACGGCTTGACCGTGGTCATTTTGCTTGCATTTCACAAAATAGGTACGACAAAATAGGTTTATGTTATTTTATCTGAACATTATAAACAGATATTCAATAGTAAATACATAGAAATTCAATATTATAAACATAACATAATTATTTATTTTTTGTCAATTTCGGGCGCCGACTCGCACTAAAAATCGTGAATATCGGTGCCGGCGTCAACGTGTTAAACAAATGTTGCTGTGACAAACGCCGCGGCTACTTTGACTCGAATTTTCGGAAAACAACTAATAATATTTATGATAACGTAACTTTTTAAATTTTAACATTTTAGATTTGAAATTTTGTTTAATATATTGCTGATAGTTTCCCGATTAAATAGAAACTAAACATGATATAGTTTAAAGAAATATTTCTAATTAAAATAGAATCTGAATTTTATTTCATCATCGCTGCGATTGCATAAGAAAAATATATTGTTGTTGCATACTAACTGTGCTAATAATAATAATAATAATAACTGTACACTAAAAAGATGCATTAATATTATGCATAATTATGCATATACTAATTAGATGAGTACAAAATTATATTCTACATTAAATTCTTCCATTGCATATAAACCTTGCAATTGTCTAGTACTGTTATGGTTTTTCTATATTTTCAAGACCTCTTCAAATTCTACGATTGAAGAGAAAAATACAGTAAACTGTCTCTGAAACGCATAAGCTCGTTTAAGCGAATTTAAATGTAATTTTACCAATATTTTCTTCCATAGCTTCTTCGTTATTGCTTTCAACCCTTTGCACTCGAAGCTATTTCAACTACAAATCTGAAATAATTTTGCTGACTTATAACATTTCCATTTTATGTAACAAAGTGTATTTTATACATATGAAACGGGTTCTTGTCACCGATACCAACAGTTTTATTGTTAACAATTTTGTAAATCTAAACTCTGTTAGTATAAAAATAATTTTGGAACGTGATAAAATAATTTTAGTATTTCATACATAGTTAAGCTGTCTTTATATCAAGCTATATTATAGTAACATAAGCTATCTCATAGTTTTGCTATCTTTATCTAAATCATGTCGTGTGAGGTATCAATTTAATTAGAAAAACCTTAGCAATATATTAAACAAATGTTCATGCATATAAAATTAGGAATAACGAAGTTTAACCAGCGTTTTTATTCCAACAATAATATATATT
>NW_027581024.1:0-5036 GCF_028453695.1 Augochlora pura
AAATGACGTTCATTTAGTTATTTGGAAGAAACACGTGACCTATCTATAATACCGTCATTCAGTGAAAATAATGATACATAAATATATTTATACATTTATTATTATTTTCATTGAATGACTTTATTATTATATAGACTATATTTATACAATACATACAATACAATACAATATAGTACAGTACAGTATAGCACAGCACAGTATAGTATAATATATCATTATAATAGTCTTTATAATGCCGCATATAGATAAACTATTATCTTCCAATACAATATTAATTTTTGATACTAAAAAGCTTTTCAATTAATTGAAAAAATCTTGTAAATCTTATTTTGTACATATATACAGGGTGTTTCAACAGCAATAGTACAACCGAGAAGGTGCTACTTTTACATTAAAAGACAAATAGACAATAAAAATAAAAATTTTCTTATTTCAGACTTCGTTATCAATAAAATCGATTTTGCATATTCACGAAAACTCTTTTGTGAGCGTGCGTTATTTAAACAATCATTTTTCACGGCCAAGCATGCAGCAACTTCACATAGAGCCAATGTTTCACCGTACCCGATATTACCCATATTACCTCGCCGTAGACTCGGCGCTTTCAAAATCACTTTGCAGAGGCTCTCTGCTTTCGAAATTGCTTTGCAAAATTCATTGTTTTCGAAATTGCTTTGCAGAGACTCTGTGCTTTCGAAATCGCTGTGCAAAGACTTGGCGCATTCGAAATCGCTTTCCAATGCTTCGGCACTTTTAAAATTGCTTTGCAAAGACTCGATGAATTCAAAATCGCTTTCCAAAGCCTCGGCACTTTTAAAATTGCTTTGCAAAGACTCGATGAATTCAAAATCGCTTTCCAAAGCCTCGGCACTTTCAAAATCGCTTTTCAAAGCTTCGGCGTTTTCGAAATCGCTTAGCAAAGATTCGGGGCTCATAACTCTGGAACAGTGTCAGTGTTTACCGTCGAAGATCATGAAAAGCGAACGCGTGTACAAGTCGTAAATTCCCGAGCGCATAAATCGTTCCGCCGACGTGCATTTAAAGGCACGAATTTCATCGGACCGGTGCAACTTCCATCGGAGTCCGGTCTCTCCTCTATCTTTCATTGCCGTATCGAAGACGCTATGCATTTTCATAAATTACGCATTAGTTCCGTTGGCCTCCCCGCCCCTCGCGTTTCGTCGTCGTGATTTGAAAAGTTGCGAGCTGCGACGCATTATTTATGCAGGCGGGTCGAGACCCGAAGTCGCCGAACTTCCTTCGACAACGTCGCCGTATCGTCGTTGCTTGCCAATTACGTCGGCTAAGCAACGGCGTTACCGTCGGCCGCAGATTAAATTTGACAACCGCCGTCGAACTCGAAATTCGCTGCCACTGTGTCACTCGTCTTTGTCGATGGTGGCGTCAGCGAATTTGGAAAATGTTAGCCTCGTTTCGAGAGGTACGCTTTATGATAACCGATGAACTTTGGCAACATTTTATGAAATCGTTCTGAAGAATGCAGTCAGTTTTAATTGTTAAGGTATGCTGTGAAAACCTCCAGGTCCGGAACTTTTATTAGGATTCAGGCATACCTGTATGCTAGGCACAAAAATATGTACTGTCGCCTAGCTTACCAATTCCTCTGTGCAGTCCGCGCATTTCGTATCGCGCGTCTATCGAGATATTTTATATTTCTTTCACCGCACTTCTCTGCCTTCCTTTAACACGTTGACGCCGGTGTTGATATTCACGATTTTCTCTGTGAGTCGGCGCCCGAAATTTACAAAAATTAAATAATTATGTTAAGTTTATAATATTGAATTTCTATGTTTTTACTATTGAACATCTGTTTATAATATTCAGACAAAATAACATACACCTATTTTGTAGTATCTATTTTGTGAAATGAAAGCAAAATAAACAAATGTACGCAGCCCACGGGTCTGACACGCATGACCCACCGGTGGGTCAAGCTGTCGTCAACGTGTTAATAGTTAATTATACAAGTTTTACTCTACACGATTCTTTTTTTCCAAATAACCCCTCAACAGTAATAAATGATGCAGTTATGGTGATATTAGACAGATTATTTCATCTAGTTTAATGCTTTGTTTTAACTCTTTGCACTCAAAGCTATTTTCATTATATTTTAAACATATTTGCTGATTTTCGGTATTTCTATGTCATATAATTTATTACGATTTATGCATATGACATTGATGTTAATAAGCGCAATACTTGTTATTTAAACAATCTCTAAATATAAACGAGTCTGATACTGTTACAATTATTTTAAGAAACAGTATAACAAGTTTTAGTGGCGCCTCTCAGAGTCGCTGCTCAAGTGCAAAAGGTTAAATTACTTTAATATATATGTTATTAAATTTTTGCGCGAATGAAAGGCGATATTGTTGTGTATACCCTCGGTAAAGCAATATGATCTCGGTGAATTATAATCCGATAAGAATGAACAAAATTTTACTGGTGGCAAAGAGTTTATTAAAATGCTGATTGTACTAACAGTCTATCGAAGAATTATTTTGAATTTAAAGACTGGCAGGTACATAAATATCAGCATTGGTCAAATAATGGAAATTACTCGCCGAATAATCGAGCACCGTAATTTTGTATGTATTGATTATATTGATTCCCAATTTAAATTGTATTCCCAATTGCCTGATTCGTCCTGGTAAACGAGACGAAAATATCTTTCTCTTTCATTTACATTATTTTCGGTATCCAATTTCGTCAGACTAAACTAAACACGAATCAAAGATAAAAATATAAAATTAAAACGATGAAGCTACAATACATGCTTCGGAATCATTGTTACGAGCGAATTGGAATTTTCCAAATTGCTATGGCATTAGCGACTCAGTTTCCAGCTGGCGGAAATAAAAATAATATGATATAGAAATCCAATACAGCGGCGCTATATTTATATTGCAAATGAGCGCATATGTATAGAAAACTTGCAAGGGTATTGAATATATAAATTAATTTAATTAAAAATTTAGAAAACAAATTATATTTATACGTGTCTTGCGCACGACTGTTTATTCTTCTAAAGTGAATACGTTTCCATGATATGCAACAAAGAATATATAAACTATAAATGCATCATAAAATTTTGTAAAACGGAGAAATAAAACGATGTCGACTATAAATAAAGAATAATGAGAAAAATTAACACAAAATGCAATCTAGCTCTTCAAGGTTTTTCAGATGCGTTAACAAATTAAGATAACAAATTATATTTACAAGTGTCTCATGTATGACTGTCCATCTCCATAAAGCGAACTACATATCTATAATAAACTAACTTTGTAATATACTAGATTTTACCAGTTTTATGTGTTGACTTAAGCTATTCCACTTCCTAATTCGAATCAGTTATTGGTACGTCCCGCAAAGACACACCTTTGCCGCTCGAGGTGTATCTTCTTAAGCAGTCAAGTGTCTTTAACCTTTTCGCTCCGAACGACGGATTTATCCATCATCCACATGGAAACACTCAGAGCCGAACGACGGATATATCCGTCATCCATATGAAAACTCGCGGAACCGAACGCCGGATATATCCGAAATACTGGTAAAACCACGGTCTAATTTTTGGATAACACAGCCTCTTGCGACTGATGCGTGAATCATTTGACCAAACAAATAAACGACACACCATTCAAATTATATTCGTTATACCTGCAATTTTTCGATTACTATTGTGTTATATGCCATAAAGGGATAAAAAATCGAAAGTACTAAGTTTAGGATAAAGAATTTCAGTGAAGTTTTGTATTGGTACGTCCACCTGCGGTCTAAAAATATCCTCATTTCTCATAAGTATTACAATTTACTATCATTTCAATAAAGTGTTGTAACTGGGCTGGTTACATATTGTCTCCAGGCGAGTGGAACACCGACGACGAGTGTGTGTGTGGGACAACTCGTGATCTCCCTTCTCCAGCGCCGAAGATGCATGCGCATCGATCCTCACTCGATTGCGATCGAAGGAGGTCGATGCGAGAACAAATTTCGGCTCTCTGCGTTTAGAAGCGATAAAAGTTGAGTCGAGAGATCTTCAACCATGCGTGAAACGTTGTATGTAATTAGCGGGTCAAACCGACCTGTCCGTTTCCTAGCTGCAAGCGCCCCAAAACCGGGGAGTCGTGAACGTAAAACCGCGTCACAGCACAGTACGCGCGTTGATCATCGAAGAATTCTTGCGACCACGTAGTTGTCATTTCATTAATTCATCGAATCATCCGAGAGGCCGATGCTCAATAGAAGCGGACAGCTGTTCTTGGGAAGGTCTAACTGAACTGGCTCGGGACGGTGCCGAATAGGTGCCCGAACTGACTGAAGCCGTTTTGACTTTCTCACGAGCATAGATCGCTGGTGTATCAAGTGCAATCCTGTGGGCGCGCCCCGGGAGGAAACTTGCTTCATTCAGTAGTGCGCGGAAAACACGACCGGATAACGCCTTCCCTCGATTCGTAAACGACGGGCCCTTCCGAGCCATCGTGTAGGATCGGCAGGATTATTGGTGGTCTATGCTGAGTCAATCGTTTGTCTAACGAACATCGACTCTGTTTGGTGGAGGAATCCTGCGTGAACGCCTGCGGAACTAATACTCCGCGATATAAACTATTTATCGGGTTGTAAGGCCGATTACGCAGTGTGACAGAGTGGTTTAGTCCCGCTGTCCGTCTAATTAAAGATGAACAGCTGTTTTCCTTTATTGCGTATAAAATGTATCGCTACAGTGACGCGAAGTCGAACTGTAGGAAGGTAATAGTTAATTTGTTCTGTTGCTTGTCCGGACCTTGAAGACTGAACTTGAAGTACTATATAATTATAGACTAAGTTCGATGGTCTAAAGCGGAAGCTGGATGAGAGACGATGTTGATGATACGTTGATTTGTCGCTATACGAGCGATGATGACTACTTGTTGCGAATAATACAGCGGAAGGCCAGGAATACAGAATACAGAATACTTGCGGATAAACTACAGAATCCAGAATACTAAAAATTGCAAGTTTTGTGCCCCTTTTAT
>NW_027581025.1:0-5032 GCF_028453695.1 Augochlora pura
GAACTTAAACTAAATACGTCTGAAAGGCGTCCTTGTGCAATCTGCGAAGCTGGTAAAAAATTGTCGACTTCGAAGCGCATCGACCTCTCCCCTGTCTCACCTTCAACCTCGAGGCACGCTGGTTGCACCAGCAACGGCAACAGCAACGGCAACACTCGAAAGAGCATAGCAGGGTGATCAAACGGGGAAAGTGGTCGCCCGGAGCCGGAGGAGAGCCTCGCCTCTTCGAGGCGGTCTCTTCGAAAGGCAACCTTGCAATGACCTCTGGTGAACCCGGGTACCAGCCTCGGAGCGCAAGTTGCCGCGCATGGCCAGTCACAACGCGAGAGAAAGAAAGAAAGAGAGAAAGAAAGCGAGAAAGGGAGGGAAGAGAGAACGAGAGATACAGAGAGAGAGAGCGAGAGAAAGAGAGAGAGAGAGAGAGAGAGAGAGAGAGTGACGAGGAGGGAAGAGGGGCTATATTATACAGCCATAACCGTGGGTCTCACACACGCAGGAAACCGAGGCGAGGGGAGAGTGCACAGTGCACCTATGGCCACCGGCGGACCTCCGTGCGGTTGGCAGTTATCTGCAGGAAATCTACTGTTGTAGGTATGCCAGCCAGCAGATCTGGGCGGCGAGGCGAGGCGAGGCGAGGCGCGGCGAAACGCGGCGCGGAGAGCAGGGGCCAGAGAGCGGGGCCCGAAGGGGGCCAGGGGGTGGCCTGGCCAGCGCGAGAGGGAAAGAGAGACAGAGAGGGAGAGGGAGAGGGGGAGGGAGAGGGGGGGAACGGTGCCCTGGTGTCCCCCTCGAAACCGCCACTGGCAGTTGTGAACTGGCATACTGGCATCCGCGGCCGGAGAGGCGAATGCCAGCACCGCGGATAGAGTAGAACACCGTGCTACCAGCGGGGGATCGCGGTCCCGATACAAGATACTGCCACGTGTTACACGCTGTTCGCCACCAGAAGAAACGCTCGGTGTCCTTTCTCTCTTCTTTCGTGTTGCTCTTTCGGTGATAGCCCGGATGTCCTGGCCGGGCAGGCGTGGCTGACCACCTCGAACAATGCGCGCGGTTCGCTCTTCCGGGTGTTTGAATAATGGGCCACGCCGGACGCCGACCATGGGACCATGCCACCATGCCACCATGCCACCATGCCGCCATGCCGCCATGGGGACCATGGGGACCATGGGACCAGCGCTCTGGAGACGGCCGCTCGCGGTCGCGTGTATGCGCTCCGGAGATTTCAATGCCGGGATATAGGCCTGGCACACCTCCGCGACCGGCCGGCCGCGTTTCTATTAGCTTCCCGCCGCGCCGCGTGGCGCCTATCTCTTACACCGAACGTCGTTTCTCTTTTATATCGAGGCTGCCGATGTCCTCCCAATTGTTTACGACCTGGACTTTACACAATCTTTCTCTCTTGCTCCAGAGCAAGTCTTTGACCGGCCTTTATAAAGCAAACGAACGATAACAAATCCGTGTAAGAATAATCTATGCCTTTCCACCGTCCTCGCAATTTTATATTTCTTCCTTTTTATGGCAAAATCATAAAATCAGAATCTATGCCATCTTGACAGTTTTAACCTCGCAATTTTAATCATTTTCGCAGTAGCAAAGTGTCACGCGAAGTGTCTGAGCTCCGAAGATATCGGGGATTTCGCTGCAAGGTGCACCGATCGGGTCGCGATAAGTTCCAGGTGAGGGTGGCGAGGCGGGGAGGGAGAGTGACGAGGCGGTCTCGTGATAAACGATTCCGGCGACGAATTAATGACAACTCGCGGTGGAGAAAGCTGAACGGCGTGCCCGGCTGCGGGACGGTGGTAGCCTTTTCACTGATGCCGCGGTCGGATCCCTCGCGTGTTGAACGACTGTGTGCCTGCGTAATGACTCCGCGCGCTGATATTAGCACGCCCCTCGCGATTTTTTCCTGACCCGATCTTGACCGGGGAACACCTTATTCCCCGTGGAGATGCAGTTGTTTCGCGTAAGTTGCGTAATCGGCTTAATGCGCCGTTTGCCCCGTCGTTTAACTCGGACTCTCTCGCTACTCATTAAGCAAACCGATCGCTAAATTATTAGCCCTGCGCCGAACTAACCGCGCCATGGAAATCGCCGCATGGGAACCGTGAACGATGCAGCAAATTGATATAGGGGCCCTGCCATTTCTCTCAATTTTCTGTAAACATTTCATCGTGATTCACTTTACAAAGTGAATTGTACCTTTTTCGAAAAGGATGAGTTCGTGAACTGTACGAATTTATTTATTTGCCGACAATTATTTAGTCACTGTAGTAGTAATATTGTATCAAATACCGAATAAATTTTTACAGAATTATAGAGGCAATTTTTAATTCACCTTCCTGCGATTTTAAATTTTAACGAGGAGTCGCGAAGAAAATGTGAAATCGATAATGCCGTTTTTGAAATTTAATTCCTATGACATCAGGTGCCAATGCGGAATTTTTTCAAGAAAATCCGAAAAGAATCGCTCTACGCTGTTGAGAAATATGAATTTACCCCTTCTGGTATTATTCGATATCGAAAGAGTCAATTGCAGAGCCATTTCAATCGTTACCGATCCGCGAAGCTACACACAGTCCTCTCGAAGATCGCTTCTGGTTGATGGACTTTCGGTCCGCGGGATTCGAAATTTTAATCGCTATTAACGCGCGAGCAGTGTTTGCTTAACGAGATCGAGGGCCAAGAGATTGACAGCGACGCCGGCCGTTCTGGTTTAACGATTTTTCGTTCCCTGCTGAATTGCAAACGATCTCGTTATTCAGCGAGCACGCGTGTTGGCGTACGCACGATGGCATAAACGACTTTTACGATCGTGAAATTTATATTGCTGCCAGGATGAAATTTTACGAGTTCTCGCAGTGTGTGTCTTACAAATTGCTTTCTCCTCCGGGTTCTACCGACGGCCGTACTTTGTGATTTCGATTTACAAGTGATGCCGGTTTTTCTTATCGATCGACTATAATTAGTTTTCTATCGTCTGAAAACAGAATTCGTGATTCCGCTGTGCGAAGTCGCGTGCAAAAATAAAAATCATTACATTGCTGAAAAATCCTGTAAAAGTTAATCGGTTAAAGATTACTACATAGTACGAAAAAGAGGATGATTAATAAGAACTGCAACTTCGACGCGAAAGTATGTATATTCACTATTAGTTATAGTGGCCATAGTATAGGTATTATATTATACAAAGTGTTCCATAAGTCACTGGCAATTGGGAAATTTCAAGGAAAAATCTTTTTTGAATTCCATTTTCTGATTGCGAGCGTCTTATGGAGAACTCAGTGTATATACTATACTATTGTACAATAGTATGTACTAGTGTCGCTAAGGGTTAAACGTGGAAACGATGCCAAGAGAGATGCTATCGTTGCCATGAACAGAGGATTGCTGTGAACAGAGGAAGCCTTCCAAAATAATTCTCAGTCTGGAAAACTCGAGATACACTGGCGTATAGAATCTCGAGCGTTTCCAAGCGTCCGGTCCGCTTCGAGAGCAGCGAGCACGAGAGGGCTCTTAATCTCGGCTGTATCAATTTTACACGAGTCCCCGTGTAAAGGCTCGTCCGCGTAGCTCCGTGGCGACGGCGGCGGCGGCGGCGGCGGCGGCGATGCGGTATCGGGCTTCTCTCTGTGCTCGAGCGTCGAGCAACGGCACAGCTGCACGGTTGCGCTCGATCGGCATAGGTGACGTAACAACCCGCTCCCACATACGTTCATACATCACGCGAGTCTCGCGAGAAATGAATATATAAAGCCGCCTTTCGAATCCCTCGCGCCGCCGCCGCCGCGGCCGCCGCGGCCGCAACCACAGGACATGCGAGCACCGCGGCTACCGGAGTGAGATATTAACTGTCCAATCGGTATCGCCGCGGTTCACGGTAGATCGGACCTAGCCGATGTCTAATGGACAAGCCCTCGTTTCCAACGAACGCGACTTGCTGTCCATCGGCCCGATAGAACTCTCTGCTGCTGCTGCTGCGCGCGTTCCCCCGGTTGCGTGGCTCCCGATAATCCGGAATTCCACCGATGCTGGCTCTCGGTTAGGCTATCTGCTGATTTCTGAGGAAAAGGAGGCCGACGCGCCGCGCCGCCTAAGGGAGCTAAATCTCACCGGAGTTCAGGCGGGAGCGATGCAACCACCTGGTGCATCCTCGTGAGAAAATCGACTCGAAGCGGAGGTCTAGCAAGCAGTGATTTTCTGGAAGTTGATCTTGTGGTATCGTACAGCTCTTTGTTACATGGAAATTGCCTGCATCTGTTGCAGCTTCGTACAACCTTCCTTCGAATAACATTAATAACAAAGAACAGCTTCTCTCGCGAGGATAGGACGATAGAAGACGTTTCAATGTGGCGTTTATTTCTGGATTTTCGGATGACATTTTCCAAGTGGAATTACCTTCTGCTCGAACAAACAAACGCAACGACGGTCCGCTAAATAAGTCCTACACCGGTCGCTGTAAATTTCTGTCTCGCAATCAATTGAACGCGGCGCAGAGAATGCGCTCGCGTAGTTGAACCAAAGCGGTTTAGAGGCATTCTGTCCGTCGATTTCTCCTTCGGTATGGAAACGATGGGCATCGTCGGACCAGGAGAGAAGTATATGGTAAAAGGTGTCTCTGGAACAAGGTGACAGCGACGCGTCAGAGTATTTGAGGAGCTACAAGAGCCAATATCAGCGGCTCAGCTCGTACGGCACCGCTAATGAGACAGCTGCCCTTTTCCCGAGCGAATCGCCCATTTCGCGAGTAATAAAGCCCACGCCGTGTCACCGCGTTAACTGCCGTCGTGTCATAAGGCGTGTGTGTGTGTGTGTGTGTGTGCGAGCGTGTGACATTTTAGAAGGCGCGAGCGCGATCAAAATGTTGTTCGATTTCATAATGGCCCCACGGAACAGGCACCGCAATTACCGCGAACGAATTGCATCGACAGTTTTCTTAATGATTTCGCGGATAGTTACCATTTAAATAAATTACTCCGTGCGAAGCGGACCTATGGCGTTGTCGTTAACGGAAATCGAATCGTTGCGGACT
>NW_027581026.1:0-5030 GCF_028453695.1 Augochlora pura
TTTTTTTTTCGGCGCTCGTCCGTTTTCGGATCAGCGATTTCCATCCGATCGGAGAAAAAGATCTCTGCTGGCCCGAGTTAATTGCATCCGCAAGAACGATCAGGCCCCGGATTGAATTTTGTCCGGCGCGGCGATTTGTTAAATCGAGCCGGGCCGATTACTCGACGACCAAATTACGCATCGGCCAATCCCCGGCTTTGCCTACACTCTACAATTACTCGAAATCGCCAGTTCCCTTCCTTTTTTTATCCGAGGGGTTCCGAACCAAAAAGCACAGACGAAAAAGAGAAGAGCAGAGAGGAGAGCAGAGGAGAAGGAAGACGCGTCGTTATTTTAATCCTTCCGATCCGCCATTATCCCGGCGGCTGGATAAACGGCACGCGGTAGGATCCCGAGGTCGAGCCAACGGTCCTGTTCCAGAGACACGTGACTCGAATTCCCTGTTGTCCTTCGGAATAATTGCCGCCGTTCGACCGTCTAATTGTTCCGATCTACGGTCCCCCCCCTCTCGTCTCGCGCGACAAGCATTCGATGACACTTTTGCGGCGACTCCGCATCTGTATCCGTCCGGCGAGTCCTTCGGCTCGCTTCCAAGCATCGCCTAATTATCGATCCTCTCGAGCGTGTCCCCCACGGCTCGACGTTCATTCGGCCAATCTTGTTACACCTGACAAACACGGGCTGATTGTACGCCCCTCGATCCCGGGGATTGATCGACTTGATTTTAGAAAATTGCTGCGGAACTTGGGACGAGCTCTTCAATCGTCTATATTAGGGATCCTTCCAAGTTGTGATCCTAGTCTAGACCAAGAGACATCGACCCTCGGAACTTCTGGAAGCCGACACTTCTGGGTCGCGTTACGGTGCATACAAAATCAAGCATGAAGAGGCGCAAAGAGTAATTCCTTTCTTCGAGTGACACACGTTCGTTCTACAAGGTAATTCTACAAGGTAAACATTCGTTAACAAGTGAAAGAGATGAAGACGGTTCTTTTAACAGAATTTAAGGCACATTATTTAACATAATTTGACAAGGAATAGCCTTTAGTAATATTAATTAATACATTTTATATTTAATACATATATTAATACATTTAGTAATATTAATTAATACACTGAGAAATTTTTTTCTTAGGCTGCGTCAAGTGATTGGAAATCTCTGTATTTTTCCTTCTTGTGATTTAATGAATTTAATGGATAACTAGAACTAATGAGTAAATAAAGAAATAAAGATTTCTAAATAGATATAGTTTTTTTTTATTATTACTAGGTAACTAAACAGTCTTCGTCAGGTAACGTAACTAAACTGTATTCGTCAACTAGACTGTCTTCTGTAAGAGAATGTATTTGTAAAAATATACGAAGAAAAGGTAGAAATATATAAAGAGAGGAATGATTTTGTATTATTCTGGCAACAGTATAGTATTTATTAGTAATACTAATAGTACTGTAATACTAATATTACAGTGATACTAATATTATAGTAATACTAATGTTACAGTAATGCTAATGTTACTGTAATACTAATATTATAGTAATATTAATATTACGGTAATGCTAATATTATAGTAATACTAATATTACGTTAATGCTAATACTATAGTAATACCAATGTTACAGTAATACTAATATTATAGTAATACTAATGTTACAGTAATACTAATATTACAGTAATACTAATATTACGGTAATGCTAATACTATAGTAATACTAATGCCGTAATATTAGTAATGTTATAAATAATATTATAAATATTATAAATAAAATATTATAAATAATTACTTCACAGTAATACTAATATTACGGTAATGCTAATATTACAGTAATACTAATATTATGGAAATTCTAGTACCATAGTAATACTAGTATTAGTACTGTAGACTGGTAATATATTTGTTGCTTAAGCTCACGGAGCTGCGACTTGGCGCAGGACGAAATGGAAATGGCTGGAAACCGGAGCTTATTCGCGCAGAGGCGGGGACACAACAGTACACGCTGTCGGAAGCTTTTTCTCGTCCAGGTGGCGGAGGTTCGACGGGTATAGGACGCGCGCGTTCTCCGCCGCCGCTCCGCGCCGCTCGCCGCTCGTCGCTTGCCGCCTGCCGCCCGGAAATAACATCGGACTCTGTGTCGAGGTATTTGCCGAGGGGGAAGAAGATCGATGGACGTCTATCAGCGTGTTTTACGGGGCCGAAAACGTCGATGGCGTTTCAACGACGCCCGGGAACGAGTCAATTATCGAGGATTTCGAGAACGTAGGAGCGCCGCGCGGCGCGGCGCGGCACCCGAGAGCCGTGCCGTGCAGAGATGCGCCCGGTGATCGACAGGCTGCCGGTGTTGGTGTTCGTTCCAGTTCCGTGGCGGGGTGAACCGGGTTATTTCGAAGGGTAGATAACAGGGAGAGATCGTCCATCTCCGTCTGTCCGACCACGGCGTACGGGTCCCGAGTCATGAATTAAGCGGAATCGATAGCGAAGTTGAACTTGGAGCGCGGAAAACGCGGCCGCGGACGTTACCCATAGAACGGCGAGTATTTGCAGTCGGATGAGAGCTAATCAGAGTTTTTTTTAAAAAAGGACAAACATAGAAATTGTATAGGAGTAACGGATCGATGCGGACGTGGGCAGACAGTGGAACTCTGGGTCACCTGTTCTGGTCAGAACCCGACGAGGACAACGCTGACGGAAAAATTCGAAGAGTTGAAGGTGACGGGAGAAGATGTATAATAATAATAATTATTATTATTATTATTATTTTACAGTCGACTAAAAGACTAGAAAGAGTAAGGTATATAAAATGTGACAGATAAGCAATCGTGAAGTTCGAGAAGGGTATTAACCCTTTGCACTCGAGTGGTGACTCTAAGGCACCACTAAAATTACTCCATTTGATTCGTAAATAATTCTTGCAACAATAAGGTTTAGATTTAAAAAATTGTCAAGGAGTAAAACTGTTGGGAGGAGTCACACGAATAAATTTTGTACGCATAAAAATTGATTTTGTTAAATAGAATGGAAATACCACGAACCAGAAAAATTATTTCTAACTATCCAGAAAAATTTACAGTTAAACTAATCTAACTAACCAGAAAAATTTACAGTTAAAATGGCTCCGAGTGCAAAGAGTTAAATACGCAAGCAAAAGGAACAAGCAAACTAAAATGTTAATTTTCAAAACTTTATGAGCATTTAGATTTAAGAACCGAGAATTATATAGTTTAAGAGAAATAACGTAAATGGAAAAAACGTGTTACAGGAAAACGGTATACAGTGTATAAGGCAAGCTGTCGGCGCTTAAAATAATCAGTTCAGTTTCCACAGTATACCATTATCCTTTCTCCCCTCGATCTCTTTCAAAAATTCCTTCGATTCTCGAAGACATTTTTAGATCGTGATTCGATGGTCTACCTATCCGAGTAGTCTCGAGATTTCGCGGTCGAATATCCGGCGATATCGTGCGATGGCAGGCCCCAAAAAGCCTCGGAACGGACCAATCTTGATAACCCTAAAAACCTAAAAACCGAAGTCCCACGCGCGCGATACTCCATTTCCGACTTCTTTTTTTCTCGAAAAACGAGCAGGTCTCGGCCGGCTCTGAAAGAGTCCCGGCATCGTCGGACATCAATTTCCGGTGGAGTGTATAATTCCATATTTCGACGTCTTTTCGAGTCGAGAGAGAGAGAGAGGACCCCGAATCGATGGTATCGCCGGACAATTTCTAATCTCGAACGATAATGATACGCTAGCCGGTAGTTTATAGCAGGGCCGGGCTCTCGAGAGCCGGGCCCGTTCGGTCTCCCTAATTATATGTGCATTATGATCGAAGACAGGCTCGTTTCGCTCGATCGACCGGCCGGCCGAAATTCCACGGTCATGGCATTGGGACGACCCAGCTGATCCCGCGGCCGTCGAGAGGCGTGCGCATTCTTTTGGATCCCCGCGAAGAAGTTGCCATCGGGGCCCCGAGACGCCGAGACGCCGGGACATTGGGACGCTGGGCCCGGCCCGGCCCGGCCCGGTTCTCTCGACGAGCCTAATGACCCTCGAGACTCATTCTCCGACGCTATCGCCACCGGCCCGTGCTAATTGCGTGGTCGGGGAACAAGGATGACCGGCGGGGACCGCTGTACGAATTCTGTCCGACAGATAAGCGGGGCCCGGGGCCTCTATACCTTTTGCGTGAATGGGGCCCGCGCGTTCAGATACGCCGACGCTAATTCGCCGGCGCGGCCAATATTTTTCTACCGCTCCTTTCGAGATATCGATGATCGGTTCCACTTTTCGGGATTGAAAACTTGAAAGCGAATCGACGACTTTAATAGCAGCAACTGAAATCTGTCTCTTTCGAACTTCGTTCCCTCGAACTGCGTTTATTTCGGACCCTGAGTGCTCCGCGTGAGCTCGTCCGGCCGATCGAACGGAAGAATTTTTCGAAATCTTCTCGATCCGGTTTTATCCTGCTAACGAACTGCGTCCTTTGTATCCCCCATCGGGCGGAGTGGCTCGGCGTTGCTGCCGGGGAAATATCTGCCAGGGTTTGCTGTTCACCTACGATATATATATATATATATATATATATATATATATTGTGCTCCGATTTTTCTCTTTTATCTTTGGTTATTAGTTTTCGATATCGATTCGATAGCCGGTCTTTTTCCTTGCCGTTTTCAATGAAACGGTCATTGTTTGACGTAAGGGTAAATATTGCCAATCGATAAATACGTCGGGAGACGGTACACGGTCCCGGAATCGGCCGGACGAGACGCAGTTTCATTAAGTTCGATTTAATAAAGCGACACGCTGCTCCCGATTCTTTTCAAACGCGGCGCGGAGAGTTCCGAACGAGTCGGCGCATTGTTCATCGGGAGAATACTCGATTGAAATAAGTGGATATTAATCTACGTGAAAAACTGTGCTGAAAACATTCGACGTACCTTTTTACACGCGACGCTCTGTTCCGAGGATAATTAACCCTTTGACTACGGCACACTTTGTTACGCACCGATCGTACCATACGGCAGGGATTGTGTT
>NW_027581027.1:0-5029 GCF_028453695.1 Augochlora pura
GCGCGCGCGCGCGCAAGCCTTCCGCAAGCGGAATTACGACCTTAAAATTTCTCCTCGCTGGAAAATTACGGGCATATTTACCTGTGTCACCCCGGCCCAATTTCAACCGAATAACGTCGTTCGCCGTCCCCATCACCCCCACCCCTTCTCCTCCCTCTCGCCGAAAACTCGTACAGTTTCACGAACTGTCGGAAACGAATAACGGGATTAACAGCGAAAATAATCGTTCGACCTGGCATTATGCGGCGACATGGACGTGTCCGCGCGCATTTAATATCAACCCTAGAGAGTTAGGATTGAAGAGAGAGCGAGAGAGAGAGAGAGAGAGAGAGCGAGAGAGAGAGAGAAGGAAGGAGCAGAAAGGTTTATTCTCGTACGATGACGTCGGTTTAAACGCGATCATTTCGGCCGTCATCCCCGCCCCCCTCCCCCGGCCCTGTTAAGTATTAACCCTTATACGTTTGTCTGGTCGACTAATTTGCATACGACCCGTCTATTACATTCTAGGCGAGCTGCGGGGGTACGCCGTGCGCAGGCCCGGCGCGGTCCGCAGGGTATCCAGAGTTCCACTTGCATAATGGAGTGAGCCATTCGGTTATCCTTTGTACCGGGCCGCCGTTCAGCTAATTGATTAATATGACATTCGACCGGCCTCGATGCACTTGAACATTGTCTGAAATTGTGCGGAAGGGTGTTATATGAAAACAAATTGACTCGTATATTACCGGACGCCCCTCTCCCCCCCGACGACGCGTTCCGCTTCGCGTCGTTGTTGCGCACCGCGGAGTCGCGCCGCCGTAAATCCTCTGGATTTTTCAAGCTGTCTTTTTATCAATCCCCCCCTCCTTTAGGATCGCGACTCGATAGTCGTAATACAAATTGCTGCGCGTTTCGGAAAAATACTTCGAGACTCGAGAGCAGATCATGCGACTTATGTACGAGCAAGGAGCGAATAAAATATTTTTAACCCTTTCAAAGGTGAATTTTTATAACAGGGAAGAATCTATTTAATTGTTGCTTTTTTATTTATTGGACATTCCATTTTATTCGACGAGGTTTTTTTGGTATTGATTTTTTCAAGCGAATAGTTAAAATATAAAAAAAATGTTAACACTTTATCGACCGGTCATCCGATCGTAAACATTTTCGTTTCTATTTTGGTTTTATTCATCTTATTAATCGCGAGAGTAATATTTAAAAATTTATACAATAATATTGAAGCTACAATCTAACACGTTTATCTCAATAATAGATAACAAATTAATGGTAACTATGGCAACCGATTCACAGGCTACCGATCGGGGGAAACAGCCGATTTATAGGTCGATAAATTGTTAATAGTTTAAACCACGGTTGGAAAATGATTGCAACAACAAGTTTACGTTCCCGTATTGTCACGTGGTCCGGCGATTTTAATTCGGTGGTCGCCGAAGCGGCGTGGAACGAGCTCGTTTCGCCGCACCCTGTACAGGAGAGGCGAGTCGGATGCGAAACAGGAGTAGTTCCCGCTCTTTATACAAATTGCGTAATTTATATTCCGCCGCGGGGGGTGCTACATCCCACTATCTCCGGCAAAAATTTTTTTCATCACGTCAAGGGAGTACGTAACCAGCGCAAGGGGGGGGGGGGCGGCGGCGGGAGAAAAGGAGAAAAATCATCCTAAAAAATTTCCCGCCGTCGCGACAGAGGGCCGCGTCTTAATAACGCGCCCGGCAAACCCAGTTTCAACGTAATCGAAAGAAGTCCCGGAGTTTATCCGACGGAATAACATCCGCTCCTTTCCACCTTCGGTCCTCGCGGAATCCACAAAATAACCAAGGTTATTTGCCGGCAAGTTTTTGATCCCGATGCGGCCCGCGCGATATTTAAATTCGCCAGATTAGAATCCACGACTTCGCCGGATATTAGAATTCTTTGGAACTTCTCGGTCTTTGCTTCCCCCCACCCCCGACGCTTTTCGATCGAAACTTTGTCTTCGGCCACGCATAGATATCGCATCGCCGCGATCGCTGAACCAATGTTACGTTACGACCGTTTTAGTTGCAGAATTCAAGTAAAATCTCTTTCTTAATCTTGAAAATATTTTTGCTAGAAAAGTGAGACGATGAAGCATTTAGTCCAAAGTCTACTGTTTTAGATGCTTGGAACAATTGTCATCTATGCTACCGTTTTTTGACAAAGTTTAGAAATTTATTCTTTATTGTAAGTCTAACTAATTTATATAGTTAAATAGAAAAATTATGGATGATAATCAATCAATAAAATTACCATTTACTTCTGGATTTCTGGCATTTGGACGGTAATACGTATGCAGATTTATGCAATTCGAAGCAAATTAATTTAATCCTGGCGAATATTTAAAAGCAGATTTCCCTAACAATTTCGAGCGATTTTTAACTTCCATAGACTATTCTTAACTAATTCATGGAAGTTAATAATTTAAACAAGATGCACACAGCTACTACAATAAATATTCCAATATATATATATATATATATACATAATTAGACACAGAATAATTAAATAGAATCACTCTAGGACAATAAAATCTCCATCTCTGCAAAGTCCTACCATACTCTTGCTTCTCCAATGTTAATTCTCTAAAATCATTCTAGCGGATGTGAACACTCATTCAATCAGCAAAGGTTGCATACACAAGGTCATGGTCAGAAATCCCGCTTCTTGCACACACGGCCGAACACAGGACAGCGTCGGATGGCGCGTCGGGTCGTCGAAAAATCCCAGAGCCAGTTTGTCAGTCGATTAGGCGAGTCCTGGAGCGAAGAACAAAAGCTCGGCCGCGCGCCGCGTCGATGAGCAAAGCCGCGAAGTATCGCGGCGGAAATATTGTAGAATAAAAATTCCCTGGGATCGCACGATGTGATCTGAAATGTTCCATGAAATGTCATTATGGTGGTCGAGAGAAAATTAATACCACACCGTGAAAAATAGAAAAATTTCATTTTTCGATTTAGACAAAATTTAATAGAACTTACATGGAATTTTTATCACGAGTCTGATTTGTTATTATAATGGGTTAAAAACATTTAAACGCGTATTTATTTATATTTTTGTCAAAAATATTTATATAATATATATTTATATATATATTTATTTATATCTTGCCGAACGTTAATTATAGTGTCCAGCAGCCGAGAGACATAGTCCGCCATTCAAGAATTCCCAAATATAGTAAAAATTCGCGGGTTAATATCGTACGGGTAACCATCGTGTTACGGTTGTTTATTAAAAGTATTACAGATTTAATTGGAACCATTCGGATCGCGTGGAATGGATTTAATAATTCGCTGTATGCGCGGCAATTGTGTACAGAAAATTATTAAGTCTCTCTCGCCCCTGCGCCACGGTTAAATTACGTTTTTTTTTCTTTTTCAGGAGCTTAATGTTCGTCGTGTTTAATCGGCATATTTGTAATGAGAGCCCGGGATAGAAATTTATTTTTGTTTGACCATACGAGGAGGATACGAGCGATTGATTGCTACCGGAAAGATTACATTTCACGTATCAATTATACCGAGTTTATTCGAACTTCATTAACTTTCATTTGGATGTTTTCACGATATCGCGAAACCACGCGGGTTTTACGAATTACACAAAAGGTCAGCTTTATCGATGCCCTTCGATTAGATCGTTTTCTTTCGAAGGCAAAGAAAGGATCGATACTTGTGAATTAGATTATTAATTTATTGGTATTCTACGCCGATTTCCCGAAAATCGCGTCGAAGTGATTGATAAACTATAAAAATCCTATAAAAATTCTCAAAATTCTAAACTATAAAAATACCTGTCCGAATAAAATCTGTATAATTTAATAAATTATTATAATAAATTATTACATAAAATCTTATTCGGATAAATTATTACGTAAACTCTTATTCGAATAAATGATTACGTAAACTCTTATTCAGCCAAATTATTATATAGACAAATTTTTATTCGATTGGATATTTACTCGATAGTATTAAATAACATTTAATTCGATAGACATTATCTCTTATCCGTCGTTCGACTAAAAATCCGCCCAATTCCGGCGCGATCGTATCAAGTCGTCGATCGAACCGTTGAACGCAAAATCGAGGAACGCGGCAGGCGAGCGAATTAGCAGGTCGTAGAACACGAGCTTAAGGATTTTTTTTCAAGAACAAAAGATTCGAAGAACAATCGATGCTCGAAGACGTTTCCACTTCATTCGCAGCCCTTTAATATCCTCTCCTTCGTCCCCAGGACTCTTCTTTCGGCTCATCTTTCCGCGCCTCGTCGTTTGTTGTCTTAAATTATTAATGAAAGCATTGTCCCGTTGTCCGGTCCGGTCGCCGGCAAGCTTATTCCACTCCTCTCGACCGTAATAATCCAATTCACGTCGCCCGGAAACGCAAATCGAGCGTAAGATAAGAAATTTATAGAAAGAGAGAATTTTTTAATTAGCGCGCCGCTTTATCACCGCGTAAAATTTCCCCCGGCGCGTTTACACGCGTCGCGTCGCGAGCGGCTTGGAGCGCAAAAGAGCAAAGAAGAGAGCAAGGAAGAGAGCAAAGGAGAGAAAGAGAGAGAGAGAGAGAGAGCGAGAGAGGACAAGGAACACCTGGGATCTGGAATGCGACGCCGCCGGTCAAAAAGGAACGCGGGGCCGTCTCCCCGTTTCAACGCCGACGCCCGACGCCCGGCGTCGTGTTTTCGAAACGCTCAACTAATTTTTTCCACCACGAATTTTCGCGAGGAACGCCCCCGAACCGCTCGCGAATGAATGTTGCATGAGGCCTGAATTCCCTCGATTCCTTTGTCGGCTCGGATCTTCCGCATGATTCTTCCCAGAGCGAAAGCAAGAGTGTCGTTCACCCCCTTCAAGGTTTAATCGCGTCAAACGATTCCACCTAAAATTTTCACCATTTTTCGCGATCACGCCTTTCGATCAACCTGTTCATAAAGTTAGATAATCATCGAACCGAGTCGATAACCATTATATCTTCCACAATTTTACAAATGCAGCAACTCTAGCCATTAAAACCAC
>NW_027581028.1:0-5023 GCF_028453695.1 Augochlora pura
TCCTACAATTTTCTCGCTGCCATCTGAGCAACGTCTCTGAGCAACGAACAATACAAAATAAATAAATAAATAAATAAATAAATACCATTCGCCTAATCTTTCGGTAGTATCCTCACCGACGGACGAATCCAAAAGAAGCTAGTCTCTTACGGAGGGACCGCGCCGAATTAATGTTTCTCCATCCGCAATCTCGAGGATGATACATCGGCCAGCTCGTTACCATAACCTCTCCTCACGTTAAAGTATTCCGCCGTTCATTTTTCCCCCTTTTTTTCGGCTGCCACTCGGCCCGACGTCGCTTCTTCCCGGACTCCGTCCCGGGCGTCCTCGATTTAATTGCAGAGAGAATACTCGACGCCGGAGTGCTTCGAGCGATTCGAGGGCCCTTCGCCGCGGACCCAACAGTAGTACCCGGCCTTTTTCTCTCTCTCTCTTCCCTCGGAAATTTTCCGCGACCTTGAATCACTGATCTCTCGACGCGTTCGCGAACCTACTTTGCGAACGACTTCATCGAATCGAAGGAAATTAAGAACCCGATGCCAATTCTTCGAGTTAAGTTAGTTCTTCTACTATCATTTTCTTCGCGATCACTATGATTCGAATATTTCCGATCGCATTAACTTCTTCGAAGAAACAGGAATTTTATATTTATTGCTTATATATATTTGAATGTATAACCCTTTGCGTGGTGACTCTGAGGCATCGCTAAAATTGTTCTGTCACCTGCTAAAATAATTTTTATCATTTTAAATATTTATAAAATTAAATAGAAATTTAATTTTGGAGAAATTGTTCAAAATTAAAGTTTTGGAGAAATTGTTAAAAATTAAAGTTTAGGTATGAATCACAAGAGTTAATTTGCTACGTATATATAAAATGCACTTTGTTACTTAAAATGGAAATTATTATTAATTATAATTGAATTAATAATAATTGAATTGAATTAAAATTGCTTCGTGTGCAAAGGGTTAAAGATTGGTGACGAGAGCATGAAATTTCATTCTTCCTGAAAGGAGCGGACAAACATTCGTGTTTAGTAATAATTAATAAAGGGTTAACTGTGCCGTTCGCGAGGAAGGGTAAGGAGTTGGTTAAGAAACCGAGGAGAGGGGAAGTTAAGAAAGTCGTCCGAACACTATCCCGATTTAATCGGACAGCGAGCACTGTGCCCCGCGGCCCGGGGGTTTCGGTTTCGCGGCGGCGGACCTGCGGTCCCTGTAACAGCGGGCAGTCGGTTAATTAGTTGCACTAAGAGGAATATAAATTAGCCGCAGAGGGACACGGCTCGCGAACGTCCCGGCCCCGGCCCTTCGCGTTAAATGACAGGGCCGCGCGTCTCGCGGCGACGGCTCCGACGACCGTGCGTTAACCGCAGTGGCCCCCGGAATCCATCAAAGTCCCTGAAACACTCGAAAGATATCCGGTGTTCAACAGATTGCGGGAAATTCCGTCCGTGTTCTTCATATTAAATTATATTAAATAGTGGCGAATAATAATGAATAATAAGGAATAATAAGTAAATTGTAATATATAAATGAGAATAAATAGTAAGTAAATACTAATAAATAATAAATAAATGGTGAGTCAATAATAAGTAAATAGTAAATAAATGCGGGAAATTCCGTCTATGTACTACATATTAAATTATAATAAATAGTAGCGAATAATAATGGATAATAAGGAATAATAAGTAAATTGTAACGAATAATATATAAATGAGAATAAATAGTAAGTAAATACTAATAAATAATAAATAAATGATGAGACAATAATAAGTAAATAGTAAGTAAATAATAGCAAATAATAAATAGATAATAATAAATAATAATTTCTGGAATTATTTGCCTGCAAATCGCAGAACGAATAAATAATTCACACCGTGCTAAATATTTTCTATTCACCAAAGTGTCAATCAATTCCATCGTTAATCCGATTTCTACTAAATTCCCAAAGAATTCAGAGATTCGATGCGAAAGAATGATGCTGATCAATACGTCATTAGACCGCAGAGGATGATCGTAAGACTCGCACGACCGTCAGACTTCGTGTAAAACGCCGCAGAAAAGCAATCGACGTGGCGGGCTTGTAATTTTGGACGACGACCAGCGACGAATGCTCTCTCCCTCTCTCTCTCTCTCTCTCTCTCGATGCTTTTGTCAATAATACCCAGTAGGACTTAATCCCGAGCGGACTCCGCGGCCAAATCCGCAGCGTTGCACTTTTCTTGAGTGGTCTCTCGCGAGCTTCGTGAAAAGGGGATTATTGATTACGAATGAAATGGAACCGCGCCGCGGCTTTTGTTGCTCGATAATTTGTTTCGGCGTATCAGCAAGCATTGTCGACGACCGGCAATCCATTTCGCCGCCGGACGAGGCGATTTTTTCGCCGGCTCGAAAATTTCCCCCGCCTCCCTCCCACTCTTCCCCTATTTCTTTTTCTTTATCTCCTTTTTCGCTTTCTCTATTTTCTTTTTCTTTATCTCCTTTTTCGCTTTCTTTATCTTCTTTTTCGCTTTCTTTATCTTTTTTTTCTTTATCTCCTTTTTCGCTTTCTTTATCTTCGTTTTCTTTATCTCCTTTTTCGCTTTCTCTATCTTCTTTTTATTTTTATTTTTCTCTCTCTTTCTCTTTCTCTTCCTTCGCTTTCTCTCATCCGGGATTTTCGAGAAATTACAAGGGAAGACGACGATTCCGGCCGAAGAGAGTGGAAACCATTCTTCATTCGCGCAGAGATTGCTATTAGGTTGTTTCCCTTGGAAATTGATAATACCGAAAAGGAGCTCGGCACCTATTAGCTCGCTGCGAAAATTTGCTGAACTTCTTGCGCTTTGTGCTTCGCAGGCAATTCTTCTGATTTATCTTGTTGCCTGCCCTCGTCGAGCAAGAGGCGATCCTTTTACACTGCTTCGAGCGTGTTAATTGAATCTTTGTTCCCAATAAAAATTGCCATTAATTCAAATATATATTACATGAAATAATTTATTTATTTATTATTATTATTATTATTATTATTACTTTAAACCATATGAGATTTACTCAGAAGATTGCAATCTCCTATATTATATGCAACAGTCGTCAGTAATGAAATTCTTACGTTACATTTTATTATAAATTAATATGTAAATAAAACGACTGATTTAGAAATTTTGAGAAATATTATATATCATGAAGAACATAAAAATGTCTTATAAACAATTTTATACGAACGTATAGAAATTTCCTACTATCATTTCAATAAAAAAACAATGTAATACTTCGACATAACCTCGAATTCTCATAGTCTTCTTATCGTTTTAAATTAAACCTCAGTAATTGTTGTCACAAATGACAAATGACAAATAACAAGACAATTAACAAAGACTTTGTTAACGGTAAATAACGTCGCCTCGAGAAGCGAATAACATTTTCTGTTATCGCAACGAAATTGTTGATGTGCGATATCTCCGCGGCGCTTTCGGCGAGTGGCAAGATTAGGCGGCTCTGAATTTCAAAGTATACTTATGACGGTCCGACTCTGCTCCACCGCGGCTTGTTACAAAAGTTCGTAGACATACCGTGGCCTGGCACCGGCGAGCTTATCCTACCGTAGCTCGTTAGAAAGGATCGTAGAATAATTACTTTCTATAGGTATTACACATACCTGCATCCCCCTCTCGCGGGAGCCCGTCACAAAGGGAACCGTCGTAATCACTATGAATTACGAGCATTATTGCCGCAAGTCTGACAGACGCGGCTGTCAGCGTTCAAGCCGCGTCCTTTAGCACACGCCGCTGCGTCGTTTCATCGTCTCTGTGTATTAACCCTTTGCGCTCCAGCGGCGACATTAAAATTGTTATAACATTTGCCATTGAAATTATTTTTATATCACCGAAGCATAGATTAAACAAAATTGTTGAAGAGTGTAACTATTATATAAATCACGAGATTAAATTTCACACGCATCGTATCAATTTTGTTAAACAAAATGGAGGTACTAAAAAATTATTTTAGATTCCCAGTTGAAAAGTTTAAAGCAGGGGACTCTCGGCAACTGTAGCATTCGCATTGAAAAATTAATTTTCTTATTATCATTGTCGCGGCAACGATACCGAACAGGCGAATTGTTCTTTTATTTATTTCTCGTGACAACTAACGCTGGAACGATTAACGCGCGGCTCTTTCATCTTCCCGCCGCGCGAACGATTCGGAAAATTGCGCGCGGCTTTCAAAGAATTTTGTTTATTCTTTCTCGAGCCGTTCGCACGAAAATTAACTGGCAGAAGCGTGTGTTGACCGGCGTTCGCGCGAGGTCGAGCACGCCGATTAATTAACAGCATTAATAAATATTGTTTCCCGTACGATACGGTAGAATTTATGGAGTCATTAGTCACGGCGGATCATTTGTGTTCCATTTTCATAAATAAATCGCGTTAATTCCGCTTGCCCGCAATATTTCCGCCGGTCGGCCGCGCGCCGGTCCCGCAAACTTTTTGCCGACGGTGTACCGTACCACCCCCGCGACCGACGAATTTATCGACTCGATTTTCCGGGAAACGAAGGCCGGCATCGAAAAAATCCACCTCCCCGCCCTCTCGATTCGTTGCCTCCACCCCCCTCCCCCCCCGCCCTCTCGATTCATCCACCCCCGTCGAATAAACGTCCCGCTGTGTTATTGCTCTTCGTCTAGCCGACATGCCCCGGTTATGGAAAACACGACGACGACGTGATTATACTACTCCGCGTGAGATATACAGTCCCAAAGAAAAAGATATCTTTAACCCCTTTGCACTCGAAGTTTTAGCTCTAAACTGTAAAATAATTTTTCTGTCTTATAGTATTTTGATTTTCAGCGACGAAGTGTATTTTATAAACTGCATTTTAAACTATATTTTACTAACAAACTATATTTTATCTAACTGTGCCATATTTAACAATTTTTCTAAAATTAAACATTGTTGCTATGAAAATTATTTTGAAGGGTAAAAGAACAATTTTAGCGGTGCCTGAGAGACGCCATTCGAGGGCAAAGGGTTAATTTCTCGCGT
>NW_027581029.1:0-5020 GCF_028453695.1 Augochlora pura
CAAGCGCAGAAGTTCGAGAGGGACTAATGGAGGTCCTTGCTGCCTCCCTTGGTTTTCTTTTGCCCTCTTCCCACTTTCTTTCCCTTGTCCTCCCTTAGGTAAGGTAAATCACTGCGCGCCGGAAACCATTGGCGAGCCCCCAGACAATTTTCACGAATCTCCGAAAAGAAATAAACCCATCGAGATTGCGGTGCACTCAGAAGCGAAACGTTTTAATCGAGAGCAGCGATCGCAGCTGCCGAGACACGTCGACGACGTGTAACGGCGCTATCCGTCCAGAATAATTGAATACGATTCGTAGTCTGAAATTCGCGGGGTTGTAAATTCACGCTTGCGCCCGGCGATATTTAAAAAAGACGCCGGCAAGTGCGAAATTAATTATTGCCTCGGCGGAATCACAAAAATTATCGTGCATTCCAAAACAGCGTACACTGCTTTTTAAAGGCAACGGTTTCTAGACTTGTACAATTTTATGTTGCATTGCTATATTATTTAACTGGTTAAGGAGTCGCGTAATATCAATCCAAATAATTTGTTGAATTGTATAATTATTTAATTCCGCAACTGTAATCGCTGAATTAAATAATTATAATAATATAGTGATCTTCGATCCTGAAGGGAGCATTATAGAAAACTGTCTATAAAGTGCTGAGTTACGATCGTCGAATTTTCTTATACGGTGTGACAGTGTTTGCAAGAGGTTGGACCGAACGACATGAAAAATCCTGTTAATTTAAAGATGAAAAATACGGGACAAATCAAGTAACTATTATTGCTTGTCAAACTACGCTAGACCTATCGAACAATAAAACTGATTGATGCGCATTGCCTGATAAGAGTCAAAACGTACAATTGATTTCAATTTTCTACAATTTTAATTATAATAATTGTTCAAATAATGTGATTTCTGCAACAATTTTCCACGAAATTATCTTGTTATTATAATTTTTAAACCGATCATTCGACCGTGGTAGTATAATGTTAATTTTCTGGTAAATTAAATTATTACGGAGTACTGCAATAAATTATTGTCAAACACTGTGCGATGAAATACTGATCGAATCTAGATATAATTTAGAAGAGCGACATTTACATTGTCGCGAGCGTGGATTAAACGTCCGTAAAGGATTAAAACTAGTCACCCTAAAACACCTAAAAAATACTGGCAGAAGATCGCCTCAGTTTATTTACAGTTCATAACAGAAAAATGACTGCGCGCGCCACGCGGCGCTTCTCTTCGAACAGTGAACCACTCGGCGGGTATGAAAAAAGCTCGAAAGAATTTTTGAGAAAAAAATCCGGAAAATATTTTGTTCGGCTATATAGGGACAACGCAGTGCCGAAGCAACGATATACAATGTATCTATTACTTTTTACCGTATAGTCGATACTCTACACCGGCGCATTTTCTATGTTTACAAACTCCGCGATGTCGGTGTTTGACGGGGAAACGACAAAACCAAAACAGAGCTTACTTTTTTAGAAATTCCCGATTCAATTTTTGCGGAATGAACGGTGATTCCGTGAACAGTGGGATAAAACAGCCGTGGGCAGTTTGGTTTGTTTTCGGGCACAATTAACCCCTTAATGCACAATTTAAAAAGAAAAACCGACCAAAAAAAATCAATTTTTTGAATCTAAGAAAATACATATTTGGACCTTAATTTCAATAAATATTTTAAAAAGATGCAAAAATTACTAAAAATTCAATAAAAATAGTGGATAAATAATTATAGTGAATATTGAATCGCATTGCAGATCGAATTTTGTACCAATCGTACTGTTTTTCAATTACCAGTTACTATTTTGAAGGGGAAGGAGGAGACGAAAAAAAACAGAAAAATATTTGATGAATATCAGTAAATTGAATGTTTTCCTTGGTTTTTATTAAGTTATTTTTAATGCCCGGATATATTCGAATCTGAACATTTTAGCGACATAAGTTGCGACGCCGACCGTATATATACGGGTCTGCACATTTTGGCCGGTTTTGCACGCCCGTGTTAATACGTTTCTGCGCGTTAAGGGGTTAACTTTGTATTTATCGCATACGATATGTTAAATTTGCTCACTCTTTTCTATTTTGATTTTTCCTGAATAGAAAAATGTTGCACGTTTTATTCGATAAATATGAAGTTACTAAATGTGTGTGCGTGTAGCTAAGAGAAAATGTGAGCGGAGATGGTGTTCGTCGCAGAGCGATCGTGCACACATGACGTTACGCGTTGGTCTCGCTCTTGTTCCATCGGTTAGGATCCCACATGGTCTGCGAGATTACGTAGCTTTTCCATTCACCGTGGACTGTGCACGTAACCGGCAAGACGCGAGAGCCCCGGCGATGGATGCAAAAGCGATCGTGGAAAGCGACGGCGGTGGGGTGTGTGTGCTCTATTTGCGAGCGGAGCTCGGATCGGAGCCTGGAATCGGCGAATGCGCACGAGGGAACGATTAAGCCGGTTTGCGGAGGGAACGGATCAGCCCGAGATCGGAGAAAGGATCGACGCGCCGCGCCGCGCCGCGCGGCCGTGCCACAAGCCCGGAAAACGGATCCAGCATCTTGGTCAAGAGAGTAACGAAATAACCGATCCATTTTGTAGCTGCGGCGAAGGGAACTTCGCTCGCGGCTTTCGAAAAGAATCGGTACGCGAGAGAGTTCCTGCGGTTTGGGAACGGAAAGACTGAAATAATCAGTTACAAACTGCTTTCGGTTTCCGATGGAACGTTTTATGGCGTTCGGATATACAGAGGATAGAACGCGCGGGGATATTATAATAAAACAAGTAACCGGAATTTATAATAAAACGCAAATTACCAATTTATCTATCCAAATGTATTCCATCGCTTTCAAAATGTACGTTCCATCCGACTCGATACATTTCTTCAAGTGTTCGAAACATTTCTCGAACCCTGAAGATCGAACAATTTATTCGCGTAAGATTTTATTTTAATAAAAATTGTATCAAATATCCAAGCCAATAAAGATTATCTAATAGTTTATTCGAATAAGATTTAATTTCAATAAAAAATCCATTTCAGTAAGAAGTTACATGTTATTCGAGTAAAACTTCATTTCAATGAAAAGTTATTTGTTATTCGAGCGAAACTTCATTTCAATGAGAAGTTATTTGTTATTCGAGTGAAGTTTCATGTTCAATGAGAAGTTATTTGTTATTCGAGTGAAGTTTCATGTTCAATGAAAAGTTATTTGTTATTCCAGCGAAACTTCATTTCAATGAAAAGTTATTTGTTATTCGAGCGAAGCTTCATGTTCAATGAAAATTTTCGGTGTTACGAATTAAACGGAACTTTGGGACAACTGGACGCTGGTAAAACAGGATGGAAGTAATTTCCAGGGGGAGAAAGGTGCTCGCGGGCCGCGCAGTCGGACGTTTTGAAAACAATTAGCAAAAAAATTAATTAACAGCCGTTTTAAAGCAACGGACTAATTATAGTGGGCGGGCGAGGGAGCGCGGGCCGCGCGCATTTCGAACGAGCAACGGGGTAGATTATACCCGGTATAGTTTTCCATAATTCATTGCCGGCTCGCGTGAACCAGGACCGGCGAAAACAACAAACACGCGTGGGATTTTTCGTATATCGGTGCCCGGGGAGCCCCCGCCATTTTCCCTCGATACGTGACTTTCGAAAAATCGCTGGACCCTGGCAGGCCGGTCGGTCGGCCGCGCTCGCAGCTACGGCACACGCGGCTGTCCCGCGAAATTTCGTCTGCACGCCATTCGAATTTTAATACACTTTTCGCCCGCTAAAACGACTCCATCGCTTCAATTACGTCGTACTCGAGGGAGAAATCGTGTCGTTTTTGCGAGCCGCGTAATACATTTCCCGTGGAACGCAAAGGCATCCGGGGTGCAGTAATATTTGCATAAATCGCGGCCTTTCGTCGTTCGCCGCTTTTGACCGCGATTAATCGAGCCTGCAGGAGCGAGAGAAACCGAGGGCGTGACAGCGAGATAAAGAGAGAGAGAGAGAGAGAGATAACGATATAGACAGGTGGAAAAAAGCGAACAAAATCCAGCCGAGGCATCTGCGGCGCATTTATCAGCCATGATTATGAACAGCGATTTAATAAGCGAATTCATCTACGCAGAGGCGCGGGGACATTAACGTAATTGCGCGAATAATGATGGTCGGCCCTGGCCTGCTGTTCGAAATTCGTCGCCGGGCCGATCTCGTGTTGCGGAAAAATCGTGGACCCGGCATCCTTCTTTGATTTGCACACAACAACGGGCCCCAGTAATCCCTTCGATGATTACTAGACGACCGAACAAGGTGACCCAATTTTCTTGACCTACCATCATCGGTCATTTATAAAACCGGGCTAGTTCCCGTTACGCCGAAGGCGCAGTCGCGGATTCACCACCAAGAAAACGTCGAAAAAGTGCATCGTCGTGCTCCGGAAAAATGGATGGATAGAGGATGAATGGGAGGGGAGGAAAATAGAAAATTTGAATATGAAACACGTGAAAGAATCGCTGGTAGAAAATGACTGCGGATATAGTTCGCTAAAATGAATTCTTGGTATCCTACGATATTGATCCGATGAAAGAGAGTGTACTCCCAAAGAAAAAGATAACGCGCGTGTGCTATCTTTTTCTTTGAGAGTGTAGGACTCTTGCATTTAACCTCGTGGGTACGGATTTATTTGAGAAAATATTTGCATGTGGAACGGATATAATTTTAGAATTTAATTTAGGATATAATTAAGAATTTATTTATTTCTAAAATATTGGTGACATATGTAGTATTAAGACGTCTTCAAATAATTAGAATTGCAAAACAAAAATAAACGTTTTAGACACGTCATCCTAGGGAAAACAAGTGAATGACGTCTCTCAGACGTCAAATGTACCCAAAAGTTTAATTTTTGGTTTGACGTCTTAAACACGTCATCCGCTCCTAGGGGGAAAAAGTGAATGACCTGTCTCAGACGTCAAATGTACCCAAGGGGTTAATAACGATCAAGCTGCGAACACTTGTTTAGTTCTCAATTTTTAACTGA
>NW_027581030.1:0-5020 GCF_028453695.1 Augochlora pura
GCCATTTTTGAGGATAAAGGGTTTTCAATTCATCTTATCATCGTTAGACATATTTTATAACGATATTGATCACCTTACTTATCGAATAAGGTCAGTGTACCAATTGTTGCGGTATCATGCATCGACCGTACTTTATTTTGATATTTTCCTTAACCCTTTGCAGTCGGAGCTATTTTAAGTGGAAATCCAAGATATTTGTTTAGACTCGTAGTGTTGCCATTTTATGTAACTTGGAGTATTTTATATATTATGGAATTGCATTTTGTGACTCGTGCGACAGTTAACAGCTCTGAACAATTTTCTGAATATAAATAAATATAATAAAAATTATTTTGAAACGTGGCATGATCATTTTTTGCGGCGCCTTACAGTCACCACTCGACCGCAAAGGGTTAATTTATCGCAAAATAATATGTTTGAACATTTTATCTGGTGGTCTTTAAAATCTAATACTAAAAAATCGATTGCATTTTGTATACATTACTGGGTACTCATTTCTGCGGATTAGAATTCGGTATATGTGTAATAAGATAATTATACTAAATAGTATAAATCATCTGTTGAATCACGATAGCATCGTGTGCAATGGATTTTTACCGTAAACCGTTGTTAAACGGTGAAATTTAAAAGAAATCAGAATGTTCTTTTGTACTATATTATTGTTAATAACATGACTAGTAATATGTAAAGTATAGAGAACTTATAAATTTATAATATGATTTAGGTTCTAGTTATTTAAAACGGAGAAACTGGGAAATAAAAAGACCGGAATTTTCGTGGCATACGGATTCACTTGCGTTTGGACGCTACGATCATTAAAAGTCTAACACGTTCCGTGCCATGTGTACCACCGGTGGTACATGCTTGCATGTTGATTTAATGGGCTAAAAAATAATTTATAATAAATCTAGAATTAAAGAATTAATTTCCACCACAAGAATGGATCGTAACGAATTTGTTTTACTATTACATACGATTATTAATAATTACAGATAATATAGCAAATTTTAGTGGAATAACAAATGCTCAGAGTGGAGAGTCGAGAGCATAGAACGTGTTAATCAAGCTATGATACAAAGTTTCAACAATAAATTTTGACCGGTGGTGTCCAAAAAAATAGATGTGGCGTCCATTTCATAACACATCTCCCTTACTTTCTCTATCTTCGCGAGAACCCGTCGCGGGCTTTCTATTATTTTCGATTCCGTAGGGATTCCGAGAATCCGGGTCCGGAGATAGATTTCGTTGAGACGTTCGATGGCCACGAAATCATCGCTCCCAACGCGGCGCGCCGCGGGCGTTCGCAGAAGCGGATTCCGCTCGATCCCGAAACTCTACTCGGAAACAAGCCGCATATATCCGCCGCTGTTTCTGCTGTAAGATTCCTACCGGATAGTATATCAACGCGGTGTTCTTATTTCCCTAGCTATCTTACATCGGCAACGACAGACAGGATCGCTCGAACGAACGCGGTACGCGCCTCGTCGCGCCGCAGAGCTCTCGACTCCGCTCCACCCCGGCTCTCGTAATTGTACGCAGCAACGTCCGCGGGAATGTTAATTTTAGAAACCCGCGGCCAAACAAACCAGGAATGGTGTTGCATGGCAGCGTGCCCTCTTTGATCCGTCATTGGCTGCAACATAGGCGCCACTGGCCGCATACATCTCCGTTATCGCGGTCGAACACCGCTTGGCTAAACTCTCCTCGTGGTTCCTATCGCTCGGCCTCGGCTTCGCTGTTCAATTAAATGCATCTACACATGCGAATCACCGCACGTATTAGTTAGAGTACTGGCCTGTCATGTGAAAACAGATCTGCGAGGGAACGAGCTTGCAACACGGTCTCCCGCTTACTTTTTTATCCTTCCTTCTCGAGCCATAGTTTGCAGAATTAAGCATTTTCTTGTACACTGCGCGACAAAATGATAGGACATCCCGAAATTTGTCGTGTTTCTCAAAATCAATAATGCATAGAAAGGTTTTGCATGTAGCTGTATAAACAGTACCCCTTCGTTATTAACACGTGAGAAAACAGCCACTGGTTATGTTTTTTTACAGGAATTATATCTGTTTATGTAAAAGACGAGTACGACGAAATGATAGGACACGTGCAGAAAAAATATGATTTTTATTTAATTTGAATGTTTTATTTAATTTCAATAACGTGTGCACATTCCTTTCTTTTCTAGAACCGCTAACATTCTCCTAGGTAATGATTTATATAATTTTTTTAAATAACTACGCGAAATTGCGTTCCAACCTTCTTCAATCGCAGCTTTTAACTCTTCAATTCAATGAAATTGTTTACATTTTCTATAGACGTTACGAGATAACTGTCCCCAGACATTTTCAATAATATTCAAATCTGGTGATCTCGAAGAGCCAGGGTAAAAGTTGAATATTATTTGATTGAAAATATTGTTTTACCACTTTGGCCGTATGCACTCATGCATTATCTTGCTGAAAGATGACGGCGTCTCCACTAATTCGTTCCGCGTTTGCTGATAAGGGAGCTTCTACCATACATGTTTCCATTTTATTTAGAATCTTCAGATTTTTAGATCTCAACCTCTCACCTCGGTTTCAAACGTAAACGGAGACTTAGGCCGATCTTTAGACTGCGGATTTTATGAATCCGTACATAACCTTAACAAAAATTGAATAGTGAAATACAAAACTGAAAAACCACTGGAGAAATTTCAGGATACTGTCACATTATATTCAACTTACTACAATGAGTAGAAGAGAGAAGAAATTTTCATCTAAATCGTACAATTTATCCTATTATTATAGATTGCTGACCAGCATAGAAATAAAATTATGCTTACGCAGTTGAAAATTATATTTGCTTCATAGTACAATAGACAATTTGGAAAGAGGAAGCTCGAATAGTTGCATCTCCATTTCCCAAATTGTCCACTTTTCTTTACAAGCTGAAGAACAATTGAAGAAAATGCATTTTATATCCATTTGCTAACAATGCGAATAATGTCAGTTTAAGTCCAGTCCGTTCCATCGCAGTCTTTTATTTTCACACAAGGAATTTACCATTGCGTACCTTGAGCGTCACGTTGATTTTTCACTACGCGGCCAATTTTAACACTCAACATAAACATTTTATTTCAGTTGAATACTTTCGTTTAACGATCACAATAGAACCATTTACAGGATCTTCTGATTGGTTTGAATACGGCACTACTGTAGATCATTGTTTTCATCTATTGCAAGTAGAAGCAGCGATTAGTGCACAGACGTAGGTTGAATTCACAAATTCCATTAGGAGGATATTTTATTTATTTTGGCGCATTAGCGAAGATTTATGAGATCACTGGACCAAACAAAAGTTCTTTGATTCTGTTCTTTGATTACTGTTACTGTCGATCAATGAAATTCTAGATACTTGATCAATCGTTTGTGCATAGCTAATGCAAATATGATTATAATCCGCGATTATAATCATGTTAATCATGATTGTTCGCATAGCCGATTAAGATGGTTAAAACTGCCCTTAGAGATATTTCAATGAGTCATATACCGTTAGATAGCTTACCAATAAAAACTCATCTGTGCACAATTTTAACCATGTAACTTGTCCATGATTTTAGTTGCAGGGTAAATTAGATTTCGCGGTTTTCCGGCATTTTTCCCCCTTTAGCGGCTTTCTAAAATTTTGAAAAAATGTGGCTCATTTTTGGCATCAAGCCGCATGTTATAGAATTTTTTCAGATTTTTCAGTTGCAAGCTGTGATGATTAAAAATGAAAAGCCAAAAAAAAATCGAAAAATTGAAGATTTCTCGGAAATTAAAATATGAGCTATTTTTATATTAGTTCCCTGATAAGGCACTATCACGGCTCGTGTACTCAATTTTTTTCAGATTTTTTGCTCGCCTGCAACATTGTCAAAAACAAAAAAAAATGAAAACCGAATGTGTCGATGTTTTTTGCTGTCAGAAAGAAGCTACTATTTGTCTAGTTACAAATGATTGATTATCTATCGCGGTACCTAAGTTCTGCACTCTCGGTTTTGACGCACTGAGAAATGCGGGGGTTTGTACAGCCTAAAATCGTGGCTCTTTTATACCCCGAAATTGTTTAAACATGGCGGCGAAATGTGGCCACGTGTCCGGGTTCCCATAATTTTTCCTGCGATTAGGCGCGATGATTTTTCTAATATATTACATATACAGAATGTCCTATCTCCGACGCTAATGGAAAAAAGCGGACTTTGTTTTGAAGAAGCGGGTCCAGTCCGAGAAGGGGAGATAAGCGGTCTCTGGACCGACGCACGAAGACAGATTTGATACAAGATAGAAAAGTCATCGTATGTAACATTCCTATCTTCGTAATAATCATTTCTGACGTATAACCATTTAATATCGTCACGATATTGTTGTAAATACTGGATATTTCAATATCATGATTTAATTGAATTTAAATATACGCGTCACGCGACAGTATAACTGTTTCAGTATTCTAATATATATATATATTAGATATAATATATTCTAATAGATATATTATTATAATATATTATAATATATATTCTAATATATAGATATTATTCGTTAAGTACCTAATATTTAGCATTTGTCATTATGTTCCAGAACTTTTTTTAAATTCGTCAACGAAACATCAGTCCCTATCATAGAAGTGTCACTTTTTCAAATTCTATTAACACTATGTCGTACGCACGTATAACCTAGATTTTTTCGTGTTGCGCCGGTGGAACCGACGCACATAATTTCATTCCTTCTGAACAAGATGTCCACACACTCATCGCGTATAATTGTGTCTTCTTTTTCGTTCGCTATTGCCGAAGGGCGCGGGTTTTTATGAAACCACAAAGTTGCTACGTCTGTAATTTACTGTTAGTGAAACAGAACACGCAATATGAACTATCGGTTAGTTTTTGCATTGCACCAACGTGGAGCCACCGGCACTTATCCAATAGTTTTAGCATGGCACCAACGTGGAGCCACCGGCACTTATCCAATAGTTTTCGCATGGCACCAACGTGGAG
>NW_027581031.1:0-5018 GCF_028453695.1 Augochlora pura
GATATTTAAATTAGAAAAGATATATAATTAGAGAATTATATTGAAATCTGTTATTTGATTAAATTATCAAATACATTATATTAAAATTATTTTAGATTGAAGAGATTTTGGATTGGTTTATTGATATATTAATTGATGATGACGTTAATTCATACTAATTGGAGAATTTTCATTTTTAAAACTAAATAAAGAAAAATTTTAATTTTGTTGTTGTAAGTGTTTGTTTTGTTAATTTTTGAAAAAATCGAGATTTTTATTGGAAAATTTTAACTTAGTTAGAGTTCGATTATTGAAATTTGTCATTTGATTTAATTTAGAAGTATGGGGATAATTCTGACTTAAGTTTTAGTGAACGAGTTCGATGATTGAGGTTTCTTATTGAAATTATTTTGGGTTGAAGAGATTTTTAATTGGTTTTATTGATGCAGATATTGATGACAATGTTAATTTATACTAACTGAATAATATATTATTTGTACATACATAAACGAAAGAAGAAATAAAATTTCGAATATCGGCTTTCATTATGCTGCCAGGGAGTATAATAAAAATTTATTTATATTTGTATGTCACATAATCAGACATATAATAATTACCTTACAGTATAAAAAAATACTTCAACATGAATATATCAGCATATGTATTCAAAGGGTCGACTTCGACGTCGCGGGAATCTCCGGGGTGGTTTATCGGCGCAGGTAGCATTCGATCGCGAACTTATCCGTAATACGGTGTTTAGCGAAAGTTAGGGGAATTGGCGAGTACGGTGGGCGACGGGGAACGGTAAAAACAGTTCTAGCACGTCGCAGTGCGCAAAAAAATGGGAACTGATTAGCGTGCCACAATTCAAAAAGTTCTTCCCAAGAGCTCGCCGAGATCGTTGGCACGAAATCACGGGGTAAGGGGGAGGGGTAGCGTGCAAAACTTCACGAATAGCCCTACTCTGATTGGCCTTACGCCAGACGTATACCCCGGAGGATCTCCGGGAGCCGTTGAAGAATGTTTTTCGGAATATTACGTTAGAAAATTTATATAGCGTGTCGGGACCTGGCCGTGCACCGCTTGTCTACGACTTTCCGAATCGAAAATCGTTTAACGTCGCGGGCGCGCCGGTCGAATCTTCTTTCCGGGGAGGGGACGGGTATAACTCAAACAGTGGCGCGCGGAGACTTCATTGGAAAATATCGTACGAATTGGAAACTCGTAGAGATTTTACCGGGCTTGTTAGCGTTGCTAATCGATTCGCGTCGTCTGAAGTGCATGTTCGAAGATATTTCGTTTGCTTAGTCGTTCGATTTGGCGCGGTTAATGCACCAGTGACATTTTTCAACATACGTAGTTACATGAGAGAAAAATGTGGATTCGTTGTAAAAGCTATATATTTATTTTATATTATTATTTAGTATTAAATATTCGTTACATATCATTATTATTATTACTATTGTTATTATTATAGTGGATTCGTTGTAAAAACTATATATTACCATATATTTATATTATATTATTGTGTAGTATTAAATATTCTTTACTCTTTATTATTGTTATGTTATACACAAATTTCCAGTGATATTAATAAGACAGCAAAATGTGCGAAGCTCAGAATAAGTACCAATTTAATCCGCTTCGTAGCATTATGCATTATATACAAATCTTCATTTGCATTAATATTAATAATGCAATTATAAGCGTCCGTCTTTCTCTAAGAAACAATTCTGAATAATGTTGCCGATTATACGTAACAAGAAATTCGTAATTTTAACGGCGATTTGGTAATTCCCGTGTTAACAACGATCCCGAAGGCACTATTCTCACGATAATTTTTCTAGCAGACGATATTCACGGGTGGAACGGTTATCTGACATGTATCGCTTTAATAAGCCATTAGTGTCTCGTGGTAGCCGACGTTGCTGGCATTTTCAGAGTGCTAGGTGCCGTGCGAACGACGTTTCAATTCTGCGCGCACGTCTTCCAATCAAACGTCGCGACTTCATTTGTGACGGCTACGGGGCAACGTCTGACAAGAATTTCGTTGCATCTCCCGTTGAACGTCATGTTTGCAATGCATAAAATCATTATCGTCTCGAGTGTACAGCGTAATTATCGATCTCGGGAAGGAGATAAGGTAATATCGATCGGACTGTTCTCGACTATTGTGTCCATGGTATACTTCCTTTATTAGATATATCGCTTCCGCCGTATTTAATGCCGCGAAGCACTATAAATGCGCAATAGCCAAAGAGTTTTAAATTATTGAAAACAATACGGTATATCTGTAATGGAATCGTGCGCAATTTCCTTTCTCGTCCCGGCTTTTACCTTGGCATGCTCAAGCTACTTCCCCGAAGATGTTATCTGGCTCTTCGAATTGTAAGTCACGTTGCGCATGAACATCGCGAGCCGCCCGTGGAATCGGATGTGCGAGGTTAAACAGAAAATTGTTATTATCACTGTGCCGAGATTCTTTTTGGACCAACTTCTGGGTTAACTGCTATTTATGTCAGTCGAACGCTCGCATACCGAACGCTCGACCGTGTCACATTTATTTAACCGTTTGCACTCCGCGCCACCATGGATGTTACCTACCAGCGCTTATGAACATTTATATTATTATATTGTATACGTTATACATATATGTACATATGTATATGTATATATAATATTATTATAATAATATTCGATTTATATGAATTTGTAGACATCGAGAAATTGTTGCAAATCGCTAATAGACTTTAATGTTTAGTCATAATTTATTTCAATAAATATTCCCCCGTGCAAAGGGTTAAAGCTATTATTGAACAAGTTTCTATTTCACCGTAGTTTATATAATTGAACATGTGAGCTTTTTTTTTATTATTGTTAACACAGTTGCAACTTCCAAGAGGAAATTATTGTGCGACGTGTTTTACAAAGGTTTTCTTATAACAATAGGTTATATTCTTTCAAAAAGGAGTAAACGCTATTACATATAGTTATCGTAGGTTTGTAAAGGATAATATTGGTCGACAGTGAAAGAGAAAAGCCTCGTTTTTCTGATTTGTCTATTAGTTTTGTGGTTTTTATGTAAACCACATACTATGACAATGCCCTTTATATGTGAGAATAAATAGAACTCTCGACCGAAGGGAACGGCAAATATTAGTAATTTTATTGTACGAGTTTCTACCATTTTTTACGCGAAAGTGAACTCTTCGTGCTCCATGAACAAAAGGGTATATTAATGACTTTCTTACGTAACGCTTTGTACAAGGTTTTCTTTCTTCGTGTTCGTAAATGGCTCCTAACATTATTATGTTGAATGTGCTTTTTAATTGCTGTTTATTTCTTCCTTTAAATATTGTACTCTTTGTTCTATCGTAGCACCTGCAAGAATGACTTATAATTGAAACGTTTATTTTGGTAGTGTCCTAAGGCCATTTTCCAAAAACATCGAGAGAGCTATTTTAACATTTATATTTCTACGTTGCATATAAGCAAAGCCTCTAGGATGCAATCACCCTTAAAAACACAAGAACATTATACTACCATGATATCAGTTACCAATGTTTTAAATTGATTAAAACATAAAATTCTTACATACCAGGATTTTAACCTTTTGACTCGGAGGCCCTGCTAAAAATTGTTTTGTCACGTTTGATAGTAACTTTTACATCAACCAAGATTGATTATATTTAAAAAGCAACTATCTAAAGTGTTGCACGCTGCAGACTGAATGTCATACTTAAAAAATATTCTAATTAAAAATCCTATAATATGGAAATACTGTGGCAAAACTATTTTAGATTCAGAGTTGAAATGCTTCCGAAAGGGTTAAACAAAATAGACTTAGACCACTTTCAAAATAAATAGCTCAAATTATTTCATTAAACTGATATTTTCCATGCCTAACGAAAAGTTCACTTCCACTCGACGTTACAAAAAGAACTCCCGCGCGATTGTGCAGAAATTTGATTTGAACAAAGATCCTCCTCGCACGTTATTTTCATCGAGTCGAACAAAATGGTTGCTCCCCGTTGAACGGAGCGTTAACATTACTGCGCAAAAAAACAGGCGAAATGAAAAGAGAAAGAGAGAGAGAGAGAGAGAGAGAGAGGGAGCCGGGTGGCCGAGGTTCCCGGCACGTCGTCGTCGCGACGTCAGTTTCATGAAGATTAAAGAGCCCGGTGTCGCCAAACGGTCCGCGCGCGCGCTCGCGCTCGCACGCTTGCCTACCTCCGTGACTTTGTCCCCGAATATTGAAGGAATCCATTGGCGCGGGCAAAAAGTACACGCACCGATAGAAACGAATGAAAGGGAAGGGAAAAGGCGGCCCGGAATGGGCGGCCGTTACGACGCTCTTTGCATCCGGCCGGCTACCGGTAGCCTGGACTCGGAATCAGAAAATGGCAGCGCCGCGACGCTCGAAACAAGTACGCGAACCGAATGGCTCGTACCGGCGACGAGCTCGTAAAAAGACGTCTGCCGGGCTCCACTTTGGCACCGTAATACGTGTTTTCCATTAAAAAAGCTGCGGCGTGCGCGCGGCCAGAAACTTCTCTCTCTCTCTCTCTCTCTCTCTCTCTCTCTCTCTCTCTCTCGCTCTCTCCTACTCCTCCGTCCTACTACCACGCGGACCCCGAGAGCTTAGCCGGTCTTTATGCGGCAACGTCTCCGTGAGTTCAGACGAGGGGCCGTCTTTAAAAAGTGATCTGCTGCGTAAAGTGAAATTTAACTGGCCGCGGCAATTATGTTCCGGGGCACCTTGTGTTTTTGAATCGATTACCGGGAACCCGCCTTACTACGGGATTCCGTTTCCGAGAGGCGCTTCGCGTTGACTTACCAAGCGCGGCTACCGTAATTTTTATTCCGCCACGGGGAATTGTAATTCTTCCCCGGAACCACGGGAATCTGTTGCGAGTATTGCTCGGCCGTGGTTTATGGAAAACTCTCTTCCGGTTTCGCGTTAATGCCCGCCTTTCGTCGTTTGCATAATTTAAGTATATGTTATTCGATCTTGTTATCGTTGTTATTTCATCGTTCTT
>NW_027581032.1:0-5015 GCF_028453695.1 Augochlora pura
TCACGATCGTTATTTTTAATCGAATATATCGGGCAATTAATTTCTCGCCGCGCAGTTTCAAAAAATCATTATTTCACGATATAGCCGTTAACGTTCGTTCGTTCGCCGTCTAGATTTCTGTGCTTTATTGGACGATGTGATTTCAAATGTCGGCGCGTCGTCTTCGTTGCCGATGAATTCTCACCTCGAAATAATAATGCTCGCCGGTGTACTTCCATCGTCGCGAAAACGATGCCTCTTAATATCGCTGCGATTTGAAATGGCGCGTCGCGCGCCCCGTTCCTCGGCGATCTCGTCGAAATTGCCGTTACGGTCTCGCGCACGAGCGAGCCGGCCTCGCTGGAACGTGAAAAATGGCCGAGCCACCGGTGGATCCTCCAATTAGGATAATTAGTTCGAATAATAAATAACGAGCAACACAATATATGTACGACGATACCGCGGAAACTGGGTCAACCGATAGAATATCCCCGCATGATTCCAATTTAAATAAATAATTCCGCCAGCTTATTACTATTCCGACCGAAACGTCTACCTGATTTTTGTGCATACCTGTACGCCGGTAACCCCGTCGCGAGATGAAACACAAATTTTCTACCTCGACTGCGGCAAAGGGGTGTTAAATAGAAATCCATCTCTATTCTTGATACTTGTAATAGGTTCGAAATAGTGCGACGCTATTTTTATATTCATCTCACGTGTTTTATCTAGTCGCTTCTCCAGCAGTTCACTCGTCATTCGTAAACTTCCGTTTTACATTTACCTGTCCCAGTTTATATCCTTTATATCGTTCACATTTTCGTACACTTTTCTCACGATGTGCGCTGTCATTTTTTTTCTTTTATTTTCCCGTAACGCGTCTACGAATTTAATAATAATTAACACGCTGGCAAATTAGAATTTACTCGATGCAAACGTTTAAACATATTAGGTCCGTTGTTTCTTATCGCAGTGGAAGATATTTCTGTTTGAAAGCACAGAGTGGCGGAAAAACAGCAAGAAATTTGACCAAACAAGTTGTAACATTTTGCGATACTTGCGTGGAACAACCATTTTTATGTTTACCTTGTTTTCATAAAATCCATTAAGGTTTTCTGAAAAAATGTTCAAGCACATTAATAACAAAATCCCGCATTAAATAAAGATTAAGTGGACTTTATATAAATTTTAGATAACAACTTCAAACAATGTAAATTTTTCAGTTTGTTATCAGATTTTGTACTGTCAGTCACCGATAACTGACGGGAAGCTCGGTGTCAGTCACCGGTGACTGACGGAAAGCTCGGCGTCAGTCACCGGTGACTGACGCGGCACTCGACGCGTTAAATTAGTAATGTTTTCGTAATCCATCGATCGTAGATCGTAGAAATGACGATTTTTGCAATTGTTGTACCTACACTGTAGTTTTCTTGTAAAATCATATGTGAACAATTTTCTTAAACACAATATTTGTTAGAAGGAAAACATACGAGTCTCGTGAAAAGCGAAACAAAACATATCTTTGTAATTATCGCACTTACATACACGGTGTCCTTGAATTAGGTGAATTAATTTCGGTAGCGTGTTCTGCGTCCTCTAAGGATGAGAAAAGATCATAAACATAGATCCGGAAACCCATAGTTTTCGAGATAAATACATTATAGATACGTTATTAGATTTTAAAGAATTGCAACTCATTCAACCCCTTGCCGTATTTTGACGAGTCTGGCTCGTCGTAGAGATTTTTATTAACATCGTGTTAAATACAAATGTTATACTGTTCTTTAAAGACGGAATAAAATTCTGTCTTTACATTTCATATTCCTAAATTCCACATTCCACAACCTACATAAAGAAATTGAAGTTGAAGCTGAAGCTGAAGCTGAAGTTGAAGTTGAAGTTGAAGATGTTAGTTGTTAGTTGTCATCAGTATTGAACCATTCAAATAAATGTAGACGAACAGAATAAATATTTCTTCGTTTCCTTCTAAGAAATTATTACAATAAAAACAGTGCTCATCCTTGTAACTATGAAGAAAATAGTACGGCAAGGGGTTGAAGAAATTGTTGAAAATGACTTTTCCCTGTGTCATGACACACCTGTCCACGATTCACGAACTGCCGCGAATCATGGATGAGAAAATCTTGGTGTATTCCGAATTTCGTCACCTATCGTGATAATTAAAATTTTTAGCGTTGCGACATTGCCAATAGTATTATTAGGTTGGAAACTATGAAACGGGCGTCGCAGCTGAACACAGACTAAACAGAAACGCCCGTTTCATAGTTTCCAACCTAATAATATGCGATAGTGTCGATCTTAGCATAATTTGCTATTATCTCGAAAACGAAGTGTTTCCGGGCCTGAGTATACATGACCTTTCCTCATCCTTAAAGGGTGCAAAATACGACAGCGAGGTTCGTTCGCCTATCTCGGCGACAGCTTGCGCCCAGACAGCCTTGTCATCCCTGAACGTCGATATCGATTATAATTCGTGACAACGCGAACGTCGAGTTGCCCGGACGATTTCAATTTTCGAGGGGCCCCCCCCCTCAAAAGCGAAACACTGTCGCAGAAATGACGCGTTCGCGAACAGATCGAACGGGTTCTACGTAAAGCTTGGAAACGCGGAGGCATCCTGCAGGTTTCAATCGCGGCGCGCTGGCGTTATCGCGGCCCTGTTATGCGGCAAACACGGAAGGCCGGTGGCAGCGGCAGCGTCAGCGTCAGCGGCAACGGCGTTGGAGCTTTCGGCGCCGATTTTCGCTGACCGTGCCGCCCCGATGGTATCTGTTCCAGCGATCATCACGAACGCCTGCCGGCGCAGCGGCAGCGAGAATGACAATCAGGTATCGAGAATTCCGTCGACCTTGAGCGTGGCAGCCGTCGATGTGGTCGTCGCCTGTCAGCCGTCCCCGTCGCACTCCGTTTTAACCTTGACGCCCGGCAGAACACGGAACATCGATCAGGACATGGAGGCACTTAGGCTGAGTCGACAGGATAATCCTTTTCTACAGGTTCGAATCGATATCCAAGCTCCGCGGACCGCCACCTTCCTTTCTCGTTCGCGCGCCGTTTCCCACCCACGCCTACTATTTTCCCTTCGCGTTTCTGAACTGTCACGGGACTCCCGGCGAAGTTCGATGAATTTCCTCGCGTAATTTATTCGTAGTCGGAAACAGGAAAATCGTGTGCTCCGTCTAACGGGGGAAACGCGGAGTTTCGAAGGCCGTCGTCGTTCCGAGAGCTCGTCGCGTGGTCCTAATTTCTGCTTCGCGTTCAATTGATAGCCCCGCACCCTCTCTCGTGTTTATTAGCGCTCGGGGATGTTCCTTCCGGATATTTTCGGGTTTTGCGGGGATTACACGCGGGACGGTCGCGTTACTGGAATTATACGAGTCCGAGCCTGCTATTTATTACTAGGTATTTCTAGATTATGGATCCTCGGCATTTATAGCACTGGCGAAGGCTTCGGGGGAAGTGGAGACTTCAACGAAGTGTACTTTGACTATATTTAGACAATTTCTGGTCTGGTTGGAACAACGCGGATAATAATTGGAAACAGTTTTTTTTTCTTTCTGGATTCTCGTGTAATTTATTCGAAGGTTTACTTACTACCACCTTATCGCCTTCCGAGAAATTCGTTTAACCTGACTTGTTATAGCTAGGTAGGCGAATCGACGAACTTATTATACGATGACAGTCTTGTATGACATTTCTTTGTACAAAATTATTTACGCGTACAATTGTTTTATACACATAGGAAAATAGAAGAACATGAAATATACAAAATGAAAGTACATGTATACGTAGCGAACATGTAGCATTTATTAATCAATTTAAAAATTAAGTTAAAGATTACGTTCTCGAAATGTCAAAAAGAGTAAAAAAATTACGTCCTCAAAATATTAAAAAGTAAAAGAATTACGGTATCGTAATTTGCTCAACGTGTCGTATCCTTCTCAATAATTACTGTTCAATTCGCGTTATTTAGAAGCGAAACTAATCGCAGAATAAATCGTCGTTTCCAGGTGTTGGCGAGCCGCGAGAGTCTCGTGGAGTCCATAGAGGAGTCCGAGTCCGACGACGCCATTCTGATGTCTCAGGTGAGTGGTCCTTTATTTCCATTGATGCCTGTGGGGGCGTGAAAGAGGGATCGATTGGGATCTACGATGCATTATTAATGGCGGCACGAACTTCCCGGCGGCCCGTGACGAAAGCTGCTTTGGCCGGTCACTTCAAGGGCACCGCGATTATTCCTCCTTCGATCATATTTCGAAAATACACCGCTGTCTTCCGGAATATTTTTAGTCGTCTTCCTTTCCCGAATGTCACACGGTTCAGTCGCAATTAACCCCTTGACGTACTTTGACGAGTCCGACTCGTGATCATGATTTCCAAGAATAACTTGTTAATTAAGAACGTTATTTCGTCTTGTTAAGTCGATATGAAATTTCTGTCTTTTCGCCACTAATATTTAAGCGCTGAAGTAATTGTAAGCGCGCTATGAATATTAATTTCTATTTCACCTCCAAGAAATTATTCCATTCGAAAGTTATTTAATAATTGTAACTGCGAAGATAAAAGTACTAAAAGAGGTTAATTATTCATGTCTGGTCGATCGAAGGAATCCACGAAACTACAGCGTTGATCATTTTACCCAGGAAAATTGATTTTCGTATTTTTTCACCGCTGCATAACTTACAGAAAAGTCTAGGTAAATTCGACGATAATAGACACCGTTGCTGTAAACGTACGACACATTTTCGTGAAGTACCCTTGCTGTCAACGCGCCCGGTTGAAACCCGAGACATAGTTCACTGCAAGGACATTTCAGGGTCTCTTATCTGGCTACGTATACCCTAAAGTTTCGGGTAGTGAACTAGTTGGTAGTTTCCAAACATTTTCCAACTTGCAACCCCTGTTCCCAAGGCTGTCTTTGTTTCAGCGACGTGTCCAACGAAACTGCACGGTAATTTACAAAATTCGAATTGGCGACGTGTCGACCCAAATGAATCCGTGCGAGAATTATTTTC
>NW_027581033.1:0-10642 GCF_028453695.1 Augochlora pura
CGCGTACTCCAGTTACCCTCGAGTAACAGGATCCCGGTTCCACCCATCCCCCGGCAAGATAAAAAGGGGCACGGCGTCGGCAGGCCCGTTGCAACGTTGCACGAAACTGTGATCCCGAGATGCAGCCATTATATTAATTGCATTGGCACGGAACAGGTCTATCGGATGTATCACTCCGCTGCGCGTCGCCGTATCGAAGGGGGAGCTGGGATAGCTGGGAGAGGACAGGTCCGACTATCGAGGATAATTACGGGGGAGGCGCACCGTTCGAGGAGGGCTCGCTTGGAACGCGTCGTCGAAGGAGAACGATGTGCCTCGGCGGTCTAGCAGCAAGGACACGCGGCTAGATCAATTTATCTAAATGAGGAGATCGTGTTATCGTCGAAGTATTCGCATGCGTTGCTAATACGCCTACGTAATCGGGCATCGCGCGTGCAGCACGCGCGTCCACTCCGCCTCGATTCCATCGGTGATTCATTCGCCGGCATTCCGCCGCTGATTCGACCCATTAGAGAATCAAAACCGTCGTCGAACCACGGCCAGAGGAGATTCCTGGATCGGTAAGAAACCGCGAACGGAATTCGCTGAACGACAGAGAATCCTGTTTTAAATGGCCGAGCCCCGACCACGTGGCGATCGGAAGGAGTTGCTCTTTCGAGCGGCGAATTTGCCGGGAAATTTTGCTCGCGAGACAAATGTTGCTGCATTGTTAGGAATTAAATAGATTTGAGATAAATGTAATAATACGTCTCTCTGTCTCTGTACTTTCTGCGCGCGAGCGAATGCCGTTTAATTATTGAGACGGTAATTAATCGGTTCTGCGCTCGAAACACCGGCGCGCTCCGCGATGCGGCTTGCTAGTTTTAGTGGCGCTGTTGCGGCAATTGCGCAGATTGTAAAAGATATGTTCTGCGTAAACGTAAATTGCAGTTACGGCAAACTTCCATTTGTATGAATCTGTCCGGGGACAAGGAGTTCGCGTAACTGGGTCGGTCGCGCGACACGGGCGCACCTAATTCTCTGCGCTAGGAGCGATCGCTGAACAGACGTTCTGTACACGATATTAAGCATCTGTACAATTAATATTTATATTATTAAATTTCAATGTGTATGCATGATATCGCGCCTAGCGATATGTATATTAGTTTAGGAATAAATCGTCGCAATATTAAAATTGACCGACGTGCGATCGAGGCTCACTGGAAATTTCTAAAAAAGATTTATTGTGATTAAATTTTATAACAAGATTACGTTGGAATTAAATTTTTCAATAAGGCTACGTTAGAATGAAATTTTAAGATAAGGCTACGCTATTATTAAATTTTAAGATAAGGCTACGTTATTATTAAATTTTAAGATAATGCTACGTCAAAATTAAATTTTTCGACAAGGCTTCGCTACAATTAAATTTTTCGTAATGCTTCGCTATAATTAAATTTTTCGATAAAACCACGTTGTAATTGAATTCTACAATAAAACCTCACGATAATTAAATTTTAAATTAAATCTGTATTATAATTGACAGCGCCCCCAATTACAATAGCTCAATTTAAATCTCCATTAAAAAATCAATCACAAGAATCGTTCTTTCAGAAACATCAAGATTGTACTTATTCCAGTATTTCGTGATTTTTGCTATAATATATGCTCGAAATAAGAGATCTATTCGATAATACTCCATGAAAGAGTCTTCACTTTCAGCAATTATAATTAATTCGCTCGAGAGGTTTTTCGCCTCGAATTGAACGACCGGCCAAAAAAAGGGTTCATACAGAGAGAGAGAGAGAGAGAGAGAGAGAGAGAGAGAGAAACGCTTTCGCGATGATAAAACAACAAAGGAACGCATTCCAGCAGACCATTATGCTTTTAAACGGAAAACAGATACGCAGAGACCGGCAGGCTATTACACAAAGTCATAATGGCGATCCAGATTCATTTAGATTACATTGTGCGCCACGATATTCTCATGGTACTGCAACCGCCGATAAGATACCCATTAGCAATTATGTGTCCGGATCGATCAGTTTATTAAAGAGAAGCAACTGATCAATCGAGAGTACCATCCCCACGCCAATGTGTTAGAGGCAGTTTAAAAAAGGAAAAATATATTCAACCTAGCTCTCTTGGTGTAACCAAAGAGTTATTATATTTATTGTATTTATAACATTAATATATATTATGAAAGTAAATTACGAAATTATACATAAAGAGTTCAGTTAGTTTTAATATGTAAAAATGTTTCGGGGAACTCATTTTCGAGATGATCGACCAACCGTATCATAAAGATCTCGACGTTAATCATCCGCGATACAATTAACGATACACAGAGCATACAACGGCGCGCGTAACCCGGGCAGCGGAAAGCGTTTAAATCGTAGCGAGTTCCGCGAGCGCGGGAACGGCTGTGTAGCCGAACGAGGTGCGAAAACGTATGCACCGGGGCGACTGCGCGTAACTTTATATTTCATCGGCCGCGCGTTCGTTTAGTTGTCGCATTAGTATGCGCATACGTTTACCGAATTAACGCTTCCCGCCGTGGCGCGCTCGTCTGGATCCCGATTAAAATCTGTCCGGCGTAAGAAAAAATCACGGCGAAATCACCCAGTCGACTGATAGATCGATTTTTCAATCGAGAAATCAACGCCGCTGTCCAAACGACAGCGCACGTCGCTGCAAAGACAGGAAACGCCGTGGATCGATGGCGGACCCGTGGTTATCGGGTTCTACCGTTATGCGATTTATCGAAAACAGGCGAATTAATTTCTCCGCGCGGAAACATCGTAATTTCGAGCGCAGATTAAATTACCGGACGCCTCCGAAAAGAGAAGATACATCGGCGTAAAAAGACGATCGAGGAGGTCGAGGAGAGAGCAACGGGTCCTCGTAAATCTGTTCGATCTTCTTCCGGCATCGATATAATAACGTGTAATAAACATTATACACGGATGTTTGCTCTCTCTCTCTCTCTCTCCGCCTATATCACCGGGATCGTGATTTATATCCGCCGCGGAACAAGCGATCAGGTGTATTGTGAGTAGCCTGTGAATTTTAGACGTTCATGGTAAAAATGTCAAATGAAATTTGTTATAGTAACAAGTAAAAATATTCTAGGACTTTCAGGATGTAAGATTGAAACCGCGTGAAAAGATTGCCAACACTGTCTCGATAATCCTGTTTTCCCACGGTCATTGCTAAAAATTCCAGCGCACAGGAAACTAAACGTCCGTATAATCAAAATCTACTTACTCGGTCGGTGAGCGCTGCTCTTACCAGCAAGATAATAGACGGCAAATTATACACCTGAAAGGCGGCGCAGGTGTGACGCAATTTTACTTTTCTATTTCTATCAGTCGACGTTTCGCCTCGCGGAAAGCTCAAGCTTAATTGCCGGCGTGTTCGTTAACCTTCGCGAGCGTTCAATTAGTTAATTGATATCTTTTAACATTCGTTTCGATGCCAATATTTGTTTTAATACCTAATGGCACCTATATAGTACCTGTAATAACCTAACAGCGTACCTATAATACTTAAAAATGTCATTAAAAATGACAGCGAAAAATGTAATTAAATAATTCCATTGCATTTACATAATTTTATTGGAATTATTTAATCCTGTTGCAATCATCTATAACCTTGTTGCAATTATCTAAATTTATAGCAATCACAATAATTGTCGCAATCGCTTGTCTACACGCGTTCCGCCTCGATACGCGGCTTCCATTTAGCAGAAACTTAAATCATAGAGCCAGGAGAGTTTCTGACGGGCAAACGTAAATTACGTTTCGCAGCAACACACGTTATTTAAGCATTAAATCGATAGAAAACTATAACTCCGTATTCGCGGGGGCTCGGTTATCTGGGCTGCGCATTATGAACAGTTCATGAGTCATCGATTTAATCATTTACTATTTACTCCGGGAACTGGGCGCGAGAGTCTATAACTTCGACCGGAACCGCCGTGACCGATGAATTATCGAACTTCATTGCTCCGCAAAATCGCTGAATTCGGGAAACGGGATTTATCCGTTTTAGCTTGACGAATTATAGTTCCTGCGAACTATTCTCTAACTCTGTTCCATCATTTATTATAGTTCTATCATTTATTATAGTTCTATCATTTATTATAGTTCTATCAACATTTAGTCCCACGTTGCACGCCACACGCGCGTTCGCGGTCGCGTGCAACGCGGGACTACAAAACGCAAGAATTTCTTTGGGGGGCTCGGTAATATTATCCGAAGAGCAATTCCCGATGTATTCCATTGATCGGAAACTAGAAAAGAGGGATCGACGGAGGCTCGGCCGGTGGTGTGAGCGGCCTTATATGGCTACACACCATGGATAAACGTTTCAAGTGTTGGGGGAGGGGGTACCATCTTGAGGGTATAGTAGCAGTATGCTAGCATGCGGGTGCGTCATACGTTTTTCTCGATACAGACCGCTACGGGCAAACTGGCTATTGTAGATTTTCTATCCGGAATTCTCGAACCACCGCCGACAATAAAAACGCCCGTGTATGTACAGATGTATTAACTCTACACTGGATCGGATGGATCTATTGAATCCACGGACAGAAATGTTGCTCTTTTATTGCTGGAACTCGGTTCCCATGCATTCACGACGAAACGGGTATCGAATGGGGAAATTGTGAAGACCTTTACGAAATTGAGAGGGACACCGTTTTAATATTTTCTATATTTTGGAATCAGTTGTTTATGTGTTTAGAATTCTTAATTTTTATATGATTAAAGTTCTTTGTTTATGTTATTGGAATTCTGTATTTTAATATGTAATCTGTATAAAATTTACTCCAAAGAAAATCGTCGAACCAGTTAACCCGACACACCTGCCTGCTTAACAATGTCCCCGTGTTCGATCGTTAATTCCCGAAGAAATTCCGCGGCGGTTGTTCACAGGTCAGATCGAGGGATCCACACGCGGAGGATCGAGGGATCCACGCGCGCAGGATCTACGCAGTCGACGCCGGTAAATTATTGATACGCGAATTCCAGTCCCAGCGCTTAGCTATACCCGAAGCATCGTGCGCGTCCGAGCTCGCGGCGCGGCGATCGTGTTTCCTTTCGAGGAAAAGCGATCCGAAGATCTATCCCCGCAGCAAAGAAGAACGTATCCGGTCTCGAGCCGCGATGGACGCTGGATCGAGTTTGTCGCCTCGACGACTCGCGCGGACCGTCGGACGAACGGACCTCTATCTCTTCTTCTTCTTCTTCTTCGCGGTACTCGGGCGCTCTCGCCTACTCGTCGTCATTGATTAACCCTCGCCGGGGCTACCCCGTTCCCACGAACTGTTTTGCACGATAGAGACCGCAATTAGGGATGGGAACAAGTCCAATATGTACTCGCGAATCCGAGGCAATTTGAATAGCCGAGTTTCGTTCCGGGAGCCGGGGGTTCGAGCTCATAAGTAGACGGATCTCCAGGCGAAATAGAACTGTTCCGATCGCATGAAACAGAGTCGGATTGGAAACTCTCTTCCCTTGTGTACCCCTAGAATTTCTTCAGGCACTAGCGTTTTCATTTTGGTGAATTTATGCGGTGTGGAAAATGATTGAATTATTTCGAGAAAGAACGTGCGATTAAAAAGAAAGGTCAAACCGTGCACGCGTGTCATGGCAGCGAAAGAAATGGGCACGGTGGAATCCCGTAGTCTACTTACGAGAAATGTCGCTTCATTACTTTCACTATTTTCGAAGCCATTCCTCTTCATAACTCGCGGCTTACGAGGAATGTAATCATGAAAAAGAATCTCGTGAATAAGAGCGAGTCGGTTTAATTAAAAGAATTTCGAAATTATGTTGAAGCGAACATAAAACAAATAACTTACAGAATTATAATTTTATAATTTTTAATTCGTTTTAGAAATTATTGTACTTCACTTCAGTTTAATTTACTGTGCTTTAATTGAGTTTAATCTACTGTATTTTAATTGAATTTAATTTCTTTGACTTTACTTCAGTTTAATTTACTGTATTTTATTCGAGTTGAATTAATTCTACTTTATTCCACTGAATTCTACTTCATTTTCTTCTTTTACTTTATCTACCTTATTCTTTTATTATATAATCCATAATATACAATCCATAAGGAAATGAACAAAAATCATTTTTCGCTTCCTAAATTCCCTCCCGAACGTTCCTCGACAAAATGTAAAATCTTTCTTAATCCGCTAAATTTCTTTCCTCCCTTAACAATTCAAACAAGTTAAAAACGGTATCCCGAGGCTCTTCAATTATTTGAATTTGCCCACCGCTTTAACCCACTCCTACTCGGTTTTAATTATGAGCTGATCAGATCCGCAGTCCAGTTATAACTCTCGCCGCGAACGAACATATTTCCTTCAACAGAAATCCCGTGTTCCGATTATTAAAACATCGGAAAACAAAAGCGAGACGATACGCCGCGCGCGCGACTTCTAAAAACGCGACGAAGAAATTCGATGCAATTTAAAAAGAGATGCAATAAAATAACTCGATTATAATGACGCTCGATTATATTGAAGTTGGAAGATTTTAGAATTGGGAAGAATTTTAGGATTAGGAAGAATTTAAAGTTAGGGAGAATTTAAAGTTCAGGAAGAATTTAGAATTAGGAGAAATTAGAAATCAGGAGAAATAAAAATTAGAAATCAGCAATAATTCGAAATCAGGAAAAATTAGAAATCTGCTATAATTCGGAATCGCAGGCAAAAATCGCTTGTCGCCGCGACGAATATTTTCACCGTGCCAATTAAAGTTTGCTCCAACATTTTCCGAGGTTTCGCCGCGCGGAAACCGCCGCGGAATCTCCGCAGCCGCGTAATGAATTCACGGCGAATGAAAAATCTATCGGGGAGGCCGACCGAAGTCGAACGGCTTCGAGAAAAATATAGAATTTCCCTTGGACGAATTGCGAACGTTCGAGAAATAATATCAACGCGAATAAAATCGTGTAGAAATGAAATTCTGTTCGATGGAATTTCACAAATTTCACGCGGCTTCGGAAACGAAACGAGCCAACGTCCCCTTTATCGTTCGCAATTAGAATATGTCCGTCGTTTCGGCGTTTTCAACATGTCATTCTTATTTTTATTGAAAACCGCGCGACGTTGCGAAATAGTTCGACGTGTTCCGACGGAACAATTCGACTTTTCGGAGGGGAGGAGGGGATACGTGTTTCCGACGAGGAAATCTGAGGACCGCGCACAATGGTTCCGAACAAGGTTTTTTGTTTTTATTTTATTCGTTGTACAGTGTATGTCGATAACACGCGTATCGCGTTGTTACACGGCCGTGATTGCGGATTTAAATGTCTAACCCGGAACAGAGACGGAGAGACAGAGAGAAAGAGAGAGACTACCAATTTATATAACTGGGTCGTTCATATAATAGCCGAGCACCTAATTCTCCCCGCCCGCGATTATTCGTTCAAATAATTGGAGTTCGGTATGAATTGCTATTCCGCCGGAAGATTATACGTGCATAATGGCGTGTCGAAGCTTATAACGTGAACAAATTGGCGAAAACAATGATCCCGTGTATTGCAACTATCTTGTATGACATAACTATGATATATATATATATATATATATATATATATATATATATAACTCATTCGTTGCTTTACTCTATTGGATCATTAAATACAGAAATTACATTGAATTAGATACGAAACTCAACAAAAATTCAAAATATAAAGTTTCAATCGAACCAAGGTTATTTAAAACCTCGAGCATCTTACTGAAAATTTCAAATTTACTGGGCTGCGAATATATTTGTAGCAGAAGGGAACGAGAATATTTATAAAATTGGTACTAACGTGAATTTAACCGCCGTACATCGCAAATGCAATTTCAACGGCGCGCTCCCTATTTTAACGTACATACGAAATTGGCTTCCACCTTTGAGTCGGTAAAAGCCCGTGAAAATTTTACTGTGCAAAGAAAAAGGATTCGGCTACGTCAGAATTCACCTCGGCATTAAGGGGTTAAAATCTATCCGACCCCGCGTTTCATTCTTCTAGAATACCTCGATTTAGCTTCCCTTAAGAAAGTTCAAACCGCTGAAACCGCGTTCAAGGTTTTTTTCCCACCATTTTTCTTGCACACAATGGACAGCCCGTCGAAAACCATTCTAAGATATTTCGCCTATCCGTGAAAATTAAATTATGCGAGTAACGTTTAGATACCTTGTTTCCGGCTCTGTCTACCTTTTAGCTATTCTTTTTAATAATATTATTTTCACCAGTATTACTGGGTAATAATAATAGTTTTATATTTTACATTTTTTTTAAATTTATAATTACATTTTATTTTAGATTTTTATTTTATATTTGTATTTAAATGTATAACAAAATATATAAAATTACGTTTATTAAGTTAATATAACAGTGGTTCTAAGAAAAATTGAAGAATAAATCGAGGAAAATTGTTTGAACCTAGAGAATTAATTCTAATTAAAATTGCAAAAGCTGTTCTGGAAAAAATACAGGCGAATTAAAATTGTAAAATCTGTTTCGCATCTCTTTGATAAAGATACCAGGTAGAGGGTGTCTTTTGACGTCTTTGTTAATTAAAACTTTCAAAGCTGTCTTTTGCTCTCCCTGTTTAAAAAACAAATTCCATAAAACAGTTAAATATCTAAATGATATCCACCCCTCCAGCCAAAATAATATCCAAATAACGTAACAAAAGGTAACCTCGAAACGAAAAGTGTTTAATTTCCAAAGCAGTCTGTTCAAAATACTTCGAAATAAAAATACTAAAAAAGAAATACGTTTCAACTGTGCCTGGTAAAAATAGCGGCCGAATAATGTTTCAAAAGCCGTCTTTCAACCCCGGAGCGGCGAAAATATCGTTAAACCACGTAAAAAACCATCGCTCAGAGGCGAAGCGGACTTTTCAAAAAAAGCCGCAGAGCATTTTGTAGCGCCGGGGAAAGAAAGAATGAAATTTTCGCCGGCGCGGCGGTAGTCGTTGAAAAGGTCCTGAAAAATAAACAGGGAAAACGGCGCGGGTCGGACGGTCAAGGCCTGCGAGACACCTCGCCCGCTTATCTGCGATCCGCGCGGCGCTTGGTTATAGCGTCGAAATCTCGGCGCGCCGATAAAAATTTCAGCAAAATCGCGGCTATCTACGTGATCGCGGCTCTCGCTGTTTCGCTCGCTTCGGCCTGGTTTCGCGCCGGTTTGCCTCCCGGCCCGACCTGCCCCGAACCCGTTAAACGAGACAGAAGAGAAAAAAGACAAACGGAGTCAAAAGAACACCGACGGTGCGATATCCGCGACGGTGTAACGCAACGCGTCCGAATAATCGGGCCGTCGGGGCCCACCTGGAGAAAACTCGTATCTCGTATGCCGCTCTCGCGCATCCTCTGAGTCATCTGGGAAAGCGCGTCCGCGAATTTATTTACGCTGGCGCGCGCGCGCGCGTGTTTCTTCGAATCGCTCGGGACATAACTGGATCGCGAGTGCCTCGCGACGTTCGTCATCCTGGTTACGTTCTCGCGCGATGATCGCAACGCTGACGATCACATTATGCGGTGTGACGCTATGCAAAACCGAGCGCGAACCTGTGTCACGCAATCGAACTCGAGAATTGCTGTTATTTTTTAGGGTACTTTGTCTGTAGCTATTTTTAAGGAATTCTTTGTTTTATTATATTGCTTTATGTATTATTTTATATTTATATTATATTTCTTTGTGAGATTTCTAAAGGAATTTCGAAGGATATTGGGTCGCCCCGAATCGCGAGACGGAACGCGAAAAATATAACGCGGTTTTGCATCCCTCGGAGAATTCGCCGGCAAGTTGTAATAAGGATTTCGATTTATAAAGTTATAATAATACCGCGGGCCCGCCGTACCAACTTAAACGCTATAACAATACCGCAGTTAAGGAACTTCCGAAGCGGCGTTCAGGTAAAACGAACCGTCAGCAAGCGAACTTCCACCCGGGGCGGAGTTTAAGGAATCGATTAAACGGCGGGGTCCCATTCCTTACCTTTCGGTTCGCTATTTTTTGGGAAACATTATTTCGTAATATTCGCTATTTCCATTCACATTACTTATCCACGAATAAATTAATTATCAGCACAAATTAATTCACATTGCGAATTAATTAACACTGCGAACTAATAATCTTTCTTCATTTTATTCGCAAGCATATTTTTCATTTAACTGGAAATTTTACAGAACATTTTTTTTAAACTCTTGTTGCGATGTGTTCGTAACAGTATATTTCTAAGTCACGTCATGCCCTGTTAATAAATGAGGAGAAGATTGAAACGTTATCGAATTTTAATTAATCTTCCGTCGCATTGTAGCCGTAATACCTTGTAAACACGTAAACAGCTGCAGATATTAATATTCCTGCTGCAGTCGGATGCCTTAATACTCTTGACATAGTATGTTTGATCAGAGCCGTTGATACGATTGCCGAAGACATAATTCCTGCGCGATACATTCGACGAGGAATTTCATAGAAATGTAAATCGTTTCATTCGAAAGGAATTAAAATGTTTCTCATTTAAACGGGATTAAAATGTTTCATTTGGAAGGAATTAAAATGTTGAATTTAAGAGGAATTTTAAAACGATGGTAAAGGTGACGAACAATTACCTTATTAAGTAGGAAATAAATATCTATGC
>NW_027581034.1:0-563 GCF_028453695.1 Augochlora pura
TATTTTAAAACTGATAAAAGATTGTCGAAGCTGCGGTAGTTTTTATCAGCGATCTAGAATCGCGACGGAAAAAGTGTTCCGCCGCGGAGGCGTCGATAAAAATGGCGCCGGTCGAGCGCGCATCGAGCCCTCCGAGGCACGGTAGGCGTTTCGCAGAAGGATTATGAATCTTCAAAGGGAATTTTTGCAACGTAATATCCTTCAGAATTGGGCTGCCTTTGCAGCCTCAAATTTCTATTCGGTTTTGACCCGTGGGGAAACTGCTGTTCATTCCAGCTTGCAACTATTCCTTTCGGGCTCGTTCCACGGGGATACAGGGATCGCCGTAAAGCCGAATATCATAATTCATGTTTCCAGGTAACAAAAAAACATCGCGGTGAAAGAGAGACGCGACTTGTTGTGCCGCGAAACTGCTTTTTGAACGTCGCCTCGCAGCTGCGACGTCGCCACGTTCTTTCATTCTGCTCGCAACGATTGTTATTCGTCTACAAACAGCGCTGTAATCATTAAATGTGCAATGATATCCGAGGAATGAGATTGTTGTGTAAGAGACAAATTGTCTG
>NW_027581034.1:663-5015 GCF_028453695.1 Augochlora pura
AGAAAATATAAAACAACCACCGAAACAATTAAATTCTTGCTAAAGTAAGGAACAAACGTCACGACGATCAAATACGAGTATCATAGACGGGCTCGCATTTAACGTATTCCCGGTTAAATAAAATTTCACAGAGTCAGGTTCTCGCGGCGTCGAGGCGGCATTTTATGAACTTTTGCGCGCGGCATGAAAGACGTCTGCCCGGTAATCCTTGCTCAAGTTCGACAAGCATCGAACGGAGTCCGGCCTTGGGGAACATTGGTCCGCCGATTGTGAAATGTAGAGCCGGTTATTATTATTATTATTACATTTCTCGAGGGAGCGTCGCCCGTCGCCTCGGCGTTGGTGAACGCGACGTGTCTCTTTATCTGTTACAATCGGCGATCGCGTTAGCCGCGGCCCCGGCTCGCAGATGCCGAGTCGACGCGAGTACTCACTCGGTTTAGTTCGAACGAATTGACAACGGAGTCGGTCGTAAAATAATGGCCGGTTGTCGCTGCTGGCTAGCCACCTGACGGCATGCTAATTCATTTGATCCGCTCGAGAGCGATTCGGTATTTTTCGTCGCGAGATGCTGGCGAACGACGGTGGAATACACTGTGGATATTGTCTCGGGGGATCCTTTTCTCTAAAAATTGACTGCTGTGTTATCTATACTTAGATAAGACCACAATTATTTTTTCAGATAAGAAAATAAATTTTTGCAATTTACTATATCTAGTTAATTTTATAAGAATTCGAGAAACGTGGGAATATTGAAACAGTGTCACACAGCTTAGGTCAACTGTAAAAATAAATAAAATTTCTAAGTTGCGCGTATTAATAACTAATATCATCCTCGATGTCTATACTCCATAAGCATTCCTTAAATAATTATATAAACCACCTGAATAATTTTATAAAATAGTAATAGTCTTACAAAGAATTCTCACATTTCGTTCCTCCGAATAATCGCTTCGGGATTAAAATAGTCGTTATGAAAAATTTATACATACTCCTAGCTACGAATTATAGACTCCTAAAAATTCTTAACAATTTCAAAAATTCCTCAGAATTTATGCGATCGTATCGCTGCGAAATTTCGTGCAGAAATGGCCGCGGTCCGACAGAGAAATAAGTCGAGTTCCCTGAAATTGTTAAATCGTTTTTCTCCGTCCCACGGGCGGAAGTGTTTGTGCCGTGTGTAATTATTGGGAGAAGTTTGCAAGGGAAACGCGGAGCAATAATGCGAAGGGAGGGGAGAGAGAGAGGGCGTCAGGTGTTCCCAAGAGATTATCCGCGGGGTTGTTTGCGAACTACTCACGCTTCTCCGAGCGCGTTCGCGAGACGAGCGAGCCGACGCCGAGATAAGAATAATGGAAACATGAGCGAAAAGGCCGATTCTTGCATACCAAACAGGGAATTATGCGATATTATTGACGAATGATGCTACCAGCGAACGCGGACACGTATTGCGCCATTTTGTAGTAACGCGCAAGGTCGGAACGGTTACGTACACTTCATAGGAGCACCGTCGGGGAAAAATTGTTTTCTTCGACAGGGAACGCTCGCGGGGCCTTTGTGAAATCAATGTAAAAAATGAATCTACACCGTTGGAACAAAGAAACCTTATACATATTCATACGCGTTTTCATTCGCTCACCCGTGTATCGATTTTATCGAGCCATGTATTATGTATTGATGCGAGTGATACGCCGTTTTTTCGGAAAACGCTCGCTTGCATGTTTCACGAATTCGAAGTACGATGGTTTCGATATATTTTATTTCATTCCTAACATTCTCGTACAGTTGCTGAGACAGAACATATCATTCATTCATGATCTTATATTAAATTAAAATGATTGCACCATTTTTAAGGTGCTTGGTATATGTTTGCTTTTATCAGAAAAATTGGTAGTTGAAATATAAAACTGTGAGGAGTAAGTAAAATTTGATAATATAGTTACACTGTTTTTAACTGATATAAATGATCCAAAGAAGCAATTTATTTTTATATAATATCTGATTCTTAAAATCGTCTCAGACAATTTTTATTTTGCATAAAGAACCGTAGTCTACTTATTAAATTCCCAGTCAATTGTTTATAATTTTCGAGCCACTCTATTATATCTTCCTTATTTTATTAGGACCAATAAAACGTAAAAGCATTGAAAAGTTAATTGATGGCATTCAACCTAACTTTTCAATTTAAATTCGATCAATTAATACAGTACTTTAATTCTGTAAAATTTTAAAGATTCTTATTAAGGCAGACAAAGCGTTAATTCGAAGAATTGGTGTCTTTGGTATTGTGCATTGTGGTATGCAGCAGATGCGTTGTCGAGCGACGGGTTCCGTCGCCAGTGTCAAGTCGTTCTGATCGCGGGAATAAGAGTCTTGAATTAAGCCTGAATTATTTCCTTTAATTACTGCAGTGTACAGTTCGCTGTCATAATCATTCTCAACACTGAATCTATCATGTCCACCCACGTGTTTCATTCTAAAGTCGTGGAAATGACAGAAAGTCTTTCCGTGGGAAATAGTTCAATGTATTTTCTACATCGAGCACACATTACGACAGAAGTGGCAATTTATCTAAATACGTTTCGTTTTCTATGCTGGACATTTTTATTGTTCACTAGGTTCATTAATATTAGTCTTAATGTTAAAAATAATCTGAAAATAAGCCAGCAGTATTGGTCAATTTCTCTTCTGCATTTATCTGCATTTGCCTGCGTGATTTATATAAGTGATATATGATTTATATAATTTTGGCATAACTTATATAATTTGTACATATTTTGTCTGAATTTTACCATAGCTATATAAATTGTATAAATGGTATAAATAGTGTAAATATAAATGGTATAAATTGTGTAAATTGTGTAAATTGCATAATTTGTCTAAATTGTACAATTCGTATAAATTGTATCAATGTACAGCTTATGGAAATTGTAGAACTTGAGTAAAGTGTTAGACTTACGCAAATTGTTTAAAATCGGATAAACTTTATACGACTGGCACGCATTTACCGCGGGCGTTTACGACGGTCGCATTAACACACTGGTCTCTCTTTTCCAGCGAACGGCTCCTACCAGCCGGGCATGGAACCGAAGCGCCAGCGCACGGCGTACACGAGGCACCAGATCCTGGAGCTGGAGAAGGAATTCCATTACAATAGGTACCTGACGAGACGGCGACGGATCGAGATCGCCCATACCCTGGTGTTGTCCGAGCGGCAGATAAAGATCTGGTTCCAGAACCGTCGCATGAAGTGGAAGAAGGACAACAAGCTGCCGAACACGAAGAACGTGCGCAGGAAGAACGCGAACGGGCAGTCGTCGTCGGCCTCCGCCGCGGCCGCGAAGTCCTCGAAGACGTCCGGCTCGAGGACCAAGCTGCCGACCGGGAACAACAACAGCCAGAGGAAGAACAACAACAATTCACCGTCGAGCGGGATCGACAGCAGCCTGGACTCGAACGTCGGATTGGACATGGGCGACGTCCACGCGGTGAACGCCTCTCTTCCGCATACGAACGTGGTGCATCCGAGCTTCCAAGGCCACCCGCATCCCCTGGCCCATCTACAGGCGCAGCTGAGTCATCACCATGTGAGCGGGTTGATGGAGGGCCCGGCGGGGGGACCGTTGGGCCACATAGGCTCCGGAAGCATCAGCCCTCTCGCGCCGGCCACCAGTCCGTCCGGACTATCACAGGTCACGGCTCCCATACCGCCGCCGGCGATCAAGTCCGATTATGGCCTCACGGCGCTGTAACATCCGTCCGTTGGACTGCACTGCGATAGAAACCAGAGTTTCCACCCTATGATCCTCAGCGTCACCTCCTAGGACGGACAACGATTTCGCGAACCCTCGTGGAACTGTGCCGAAGGAGATCGTCGTTGGATCCGCTTCGAATAGGAGTCATTGGAACTGCGATTCGGTCTGGACGTACCTAGGTTTACCTACTCGAAGATGGGGGAGTTGTTGAGATTGGTTTAAAGCTTCTAAAGAATTGGTAGCTAGTCTTGGAGCTGGACCAGACGCGGACTGGATACTTGGCGTCGGTGGACGCAGCTTCGAGGATGACAAGTTATGGTAATTACTAGCATCGTCTCGCCGATTTCGACGAGCTCGAAGCATCAGTTTCAATGGGAACTTGGCCTTTCCTTCGGCAATTGAAGCGAATTGAAAGCGATTAGAAAGAGCGACCTTGCAAGCTCGTCAAAATCGTTGAACCTCGGCCGATGGAAATGATCGCCCGAACGATCGTGACGCGCCTACTCGCTCCAGCTGTCCCCGAGTCCGCTGACCGTCGCTTCTGCGACCGACCCGGAAGATCCGTCGCGAGTCCTCTGTGCTCGACGACCGGCAAAC
>NW_027581035.1:0-5012 GCF_028453695.1 Augochlora pura
CTCTCTCTTCCTCTCTCTGCCCCCTCATTGTGTTTCGAGACCCTACGCTCGCTTTCATTTCCGCGAATCAATGGATTAACCAATTTACCGCGGCGCGCCCGGCCACGAGACGAGGCCTTTCTTCCGCGCGCCCCGCGGACCGATCTATTGATCCCCGGGAGGAGATTAGCGGGATCGGGGATAACCCGTTCGCGGTTTTACCGACGGTTCTTGCGAGGCCTCCCGCGAGCGGCCTGGAGGAGTTCGCTGTCTTTAAACCCTTACGCGCTACGACTCCTTTCACGCTGCGTCCATTGGCATTTGTTTATCGTTAATGTTTTCCGTAATAGGGAAAGGCAATTTTTGTTTCTTTTATCGTTTTTGTTTCTTTTATCGTTTTTGTGTACTTTTGTTTCGGAACTTTGTTAACAGTGTCGATTAGCATTTATTTATCCCTAACCTGTTAGTTGCGTACGACGTGCATACACGTCACAAGAAAACGGTAATTTCACGTCTTATAATAAATACACTTCTTCTACGATTTATGTAAAATTGCTTCCGGTGACATAGTCATAAATTTCGCACTGTTTAAAGTAATCCTAGAACAGCTGTCGACAAAACTATAGTTATTGTGATCCTTTATGTGATAATTTACATGATAATTTAGTTTAAATATTATGACAATGCGATTAACTGAATTAAAGCTTCGATAAGATGAGTTCCTATTAAATTCGTCAAAAAATTAATTAATCCACGAAACTGTATTGTTATTAAAATTTTAATTAATAACAATTGTACAGAGAGGTCTAAGCTAGACTATATAATAAATTCACATTATTACCTACTTATATAACAAGATTTATTACATTGATGTCACTCCTAATCGATTTAAATAAATTTTAACGAAATTAAACCTCTACTCAAATAACTGACTAATAAAATATAAAACTATAATTATAAAATCGTATAACACGTTAATACGACGCGAAATGGTGTGAAGACGCCGTTAATAACCTATCATAGATTGAATACAATTAGAAATTCGCGACGACCAGACGTTCAAATAATTAAAGCGGCGTTCTAAATTCGACGCGCTAATTATAAATTAATAATTCCAATAACCTGAGACGAGTGTAGAAATGTTGAAATATTTTTTAAATATCTTTTGATCTTTTTGATTTTGAACTAGATCCTTTGATCTAGTGATTTTCGTCGCGAATGCATAAAAATTCGTAATAAAACAATGACGAATCGTCGCGATTGTGTACAACGACGCCCGAGACAGGATTCGCTCCTCGAAGAAGGGAAAAAAGGGGGAAAAAAGGAAGCGCGGGAGAATCAACCGAAATATCTGACGAGGCTGAAAGGAGCAACTAGAACGAAGTAAACGAGAATCGGAAGCAGAGGTGCAGATACCGAGGGGGGGGGGGGGGGGGCTTTAACGGCCTTTTGTTTGGTTAACTTCATTGCTTCCCGACCGGCGGTAATTGCCACAATACGGTAGAGGGGAGGGGGAGGGAGCGAGCGGAGGGGCGAGGAACTAAAACGAGAATAGCTATCCGGGAAATCAGAGAAAATGGTTAATTGAACGACAAGTCGATTCCTGATTTTACTCTTGAGATACAACGCCTCGATTCCCGACCGTGCACCGCTGCCGGACGATACTGTAGTTTTCATTCTGCTAGGCATTAGGCGAAGAGTTCATTTTTTCACCGTCAAATTTTTCACCATGCGTTATAATTAAACAAAGTTGACGGCGTCGTTGCTATTTTTCTTTTCTATTTTCACCGTTTGACGTTGCGTGCCCATGTCTCAGTCCTTAAAATTATTTATTCATTTTTATTATTTTTTATATTGTATTAAAATATATTATTGTATTACAATATTAAGATAAAATATCTATACACCAGTTAATAAAGAAAAGGAAGGCGAAGGGTTAATTTCTGACGGTACTCTAAGCAAGTAGTTTAAAGTCTTTCAGTTCAATTTTAATTGTATAATCATTCATTTGTTCATTTTTTATTGAAATAGCATTTTTAAGAACGCTTTTATTTTACACAGTTTTTTAATTACCTAAAAACGTTCGTAATACTCGATACACAATTTTTATATAGAATTCTAAAGAATTAAACCAGAATATTGATTTTGTGCAGAATAAAATACGCAAAAATAAAAAAACAGAAAAGAAACGCCTGGCGCACGACTTAGCAAAGGCAACAAACGATCTCTTTGCATCAAACGATCTCTTTGCAACAAACGATCTCTTTGCAACAAACGATCTCTTTACAACAGACGATTTCTTTGCAACAGCGGCAACTGTTACACAATTGACATAAACATTCCATTCATACGGATCCATCGAGCGAACCATCCGCGGGATCGACGCGCCCGCGCCGCGAATAAAGTTCGCCAGCCGATGGCCCAGGGACGATCGTAAACTATTTCGGCCGTTCCAGCGCGTGTTGTTTGAAAATTGCAGGGGCCCCCGGGTTCGTTCATTCCGGGCACGATCGTGCCTTACGGAAAAATTTGGATCGACCCTCCCCGACCCCGCGGAACAATTCTCGGTGCTTCGCGGCGAACTGAAAAGGGCGGGACAAGAAAGAAAAAAAAAAGAAACACAGTAAAAATATCTGGCCGCAGCGCCGTAAGTTCTTCTCGACGGTCATCCGATATTTATGAAGAACCCGGCCGCGCTCACGGCAGCGTATATTCCGAGGGGCACAAAGTACACCGCTTTTGCCGCATGAAGAACAAGGCCGCTCTGCCCGGAACGATGACGAAACGGGATTCATCCGTACTAAAAATATTCCCTGTAGACGCGGGGGCCCTTCTTCCCTTTTTCCAGCGGACGTTTAAAGTTGCACGAACCCGGCCGGACCATTAGCGACTCTGCCGCGTTTAAATAACAATGCTGTTTGCTTTGTTTCATTTGGAACGAGAGAGTTGCAGGAATAATTATGCAGTGAACTTTTTGAAAAATTAATAGTTAATTTTTCGGAAATTAATAGTTAATTTTTCGGAAATTAACAGTTCATTTTTAGACGATTTTTTCTGATTGTTTAGAGCAGGTTTGGAGGAAGTTATATTTTTATATAAAAATTAATATGGATGTTAGTTTAATATATAAAGGATTTTATATCGAGTGTGCGAAAAGTTTTAATAAATAATTTATTAGACCACATTAAGGACTCCATAAATTCACAATACAAATAAAAGAATTAAATGAATCTTTTAGTGCAAATTTTAGGAAAAAATAAACAATTATTTTCACTCTCTAACTCTAGTCATTTAGACCACTATTAAAAGAAATTCCGCCGAGTTAACAAATTTCAATAAACACTTTTACTCCTCGCTATACATAAATTACTCAAACACTCAAAGCCCCCCAAAAAATAACAATAAAAATACAACGAAACACTAACACAAAGTCGCTGTTAACCATAGCAGCCAATGCAACGCTAAACCAAAAAAAGAAAAGGAATATCCGACTCGCGCGTTGCAATTCGCGATGATCGTCTTTATTTTCCATAACGCGAGAAGCTGCGCGGGAGCTTTGACATTTGACGAACACATAAATAAACAGCATGAATAAATAGCAAAGCTTCGTAGTCATCGCAAATGAACGGCAAGATCGCTGAAAAATAGATTGCATAAATGCAAAAACTCTCGGAGGAGGAGGGGGAGGATCTGCGTCTACGATATTGACCCTGAGTCATGGAACCATCGCTTGCAAGCTTAAAGAGCCGGGGCTCTTTGAGCTCATGCTACTCCTCATACATTTATTCGGAGGAGAGATTAGTTTTTCAAGAAACTTTTGTCGTGACAGTATACGTTACGCCTTCTTAAAGAAGATGGCCGCCGCGGGTGTGTTCTTGGTCGCGGATATTAATCTTTCTATGCATTCTAATATAATTGTATATTATATGCTGCGATATAAATTCTGGAACATAAATTTTGAAATACAGGTTAGAATATTTTGGAATATAAATTCTAAGATATAAATTAAAATATTCTGGAATATAAATTCTGCCATATAAATTAGAATATTATGAAAATATAAATATTCCAAAACCTAAATTCTGAAATATAAATTCCAATATCCTAAAACTATAAATAGCCCATGACATAACCTCTAAAATAAAAATTGAAATATCCTCGACAAAACCATCCGCATCCGCACATTTTATTAATCAATAAAAGCACTATACGTGTCTACTAATACGTTATTTATACAATTCCATCGCTCTGTACAGGTCAGAACAGCTTGCGCCACCCTATCGGGCTAAACGAATCGAAATCGCAGTATATTCCGGCGTCTCTCGAACGGGACTAAATTTTTTGTTTCCCTCATTATATCCGCGTTATTATTTCCGTACGTGCACGATCCACGGGAATAAACGCAATTTCCTGAATACCGCCGGGGCGAACATTTCATGACAGAATAAACTCACGGAGCAGAGGACGAGAGACAGACACGCGCGGAGAGAGAGAGAGAGAGAGAGAGAGAGAGAGAGAGAGAGAGAGAGAGAGAGAGCGAGCGCGTTCCGGCCGGATGGTCGATCGTAACTCTGAATTGGCGGCGTCGTTCCTTTCCGATTAGTTAGCTCGATTCTTCGTTCACCGGTCGTTTGTTATTTCCTTGGCGATCGGAGGAGCGTAAGAATTCGTATTCGCTAGATCGCCGATATCGCGACGCGTAATTCTTCTCTTTTTTTTCTGTTCGCGACGGCAATTTACGTAGACACACACACACACACACCTTAACGTCGCGCGCGACGATAAATCATTTTTTGTCGGCCCCCTGAAAGATTGTCATCGACATCGGGAATCGAGCGAACTGGCTTCGACGATTCGACGAGAATCGAATCTTTAAACTATTTAATCGAAGCGTTGCTTTTTATAGAATTCATTAATAAAAATTAGTATCAATTGCATCGAATATGATTTTAAGTAAATATATACTTTCTTCTTATTTAAATAAATATATATCGTTCTTAGTTGATTACGATAATTAGTGAAGTAGAGATAAT
>NW_027581036.1:0-5011 GCF_028453695.1 Augochlora pura
TATATATATATATATTTATTTATTTACAGTACATTTAGAATTTTCTATTGTACTTATGCGACGGTTACATCAAATTTCTGTCTCTTTTTACCCATATACAGGAATAAATAAATTATTATACTATTAAAAATCTCTCTCTTTTTATATCTTCTTCTGTAGCAAAGATTAAAGCATAATGCTTTCCTCGTCGCTCACTTTGAGAAGACGGTGGTAACGTCGACTATTAAATAAGACCATTAATATACGCAAAGAAGTAAAATTGCGCGGACGTCCCCTTGTCAAGGGTCCTCTTACCTTGGACCACTGCTACCTTTGGTCTGGCGAATCCGTCATCCACTAATTTACTGGAGAAACAACGGCAACGATTCCCGTCCCACGACAGGACAAAGTAGTCCCGTTGTGTCTGGTAGAGCCAGCAATCGATCACTCCGATAGAAAAGATAAGTTTATGGGACAGGAGACTGCGGTTGGAGGCGAGGAGTATCGGTAATGGTAGACATTGGCAGGCGACGGTTGAGAGAGCAACAGAGAGAAAGAGAAAGTGAGAGGGAGAGAGAAAGTGAAAGAGACTCTGTGTGTGTGTGTGCGTGTGAGTGAGAGAGAGAGAGAGAGAGAGAGCCTCCGCCTCCCTATCAACCCGATAACGAGTTAGCGTTCGCAGTGTTGTATGGTTGGCTTCAATGTGCCACGACAATGTAGCCAACGTTCAGGCATTCAGCGGTAGACAATGCCGGGAACATAATGTCATAATGGAGCGGGGCGCCCGGCAGGACCCACCAAGAACAGAGGAGGGAAAAGGAGGCTGAATGAAGAGAGAGAGAAAGGTAGATAGAGAGAGAGAGAGAGAGAGAGAGAGAGAGAGAGAAAGACAGATATAGAGAGAGAGATGACGAGAGAAAGATAGATAGAGAGAGAGAGAGAGAGAGATGAAGAGAGAAAGATAGATAGATGGATAGAGAGAGGGAGGGGGGACGAAAGGAGATGACGGGGGTGGCAGTCGCAGAGGGTTCGCTCAAGCAGGAATAACTGAAATAGAGAGAAAGGGTTACCGAGGAGGGGAATAAGGAGAGAGAAGTCCTTCGGGGCTGGAAAAATTGAGTTTCGTTAACTATCCATGATCGAAAACTCTCATCCTCGCCTCGGGTCTCGGCGAGGGAGCAAGTTCGAACGATGAACGACCCTTCTCTGGTCCGATGTTACCAGGCCTCCCTCCCCCGTTCCCTTCGGCCACGAAGTGGCTTCGGTCTCTTCTCTTTCTTTATTTGGTGTTTACGTTCTACGGAATTGTCTCGCTATAAATCCGTACGTGACATACAATGTAATGATTATAAAATGTTCAATATCAAGATTATGAAATCTACAATATAAATATGATAAAGCTTACAATATATCATAAAATCTACGGTATGAATATTATAAAACCCACGATATTTCATAAAATCTACGGTATAAATATCATAAAGCCCACAATATAATATAAAACCTACAATATATAAATATCATAAAGGCTATAGTATGTTATACAAATTTACAGTATAAATATCATAAAGCCTTCAATATATCACAAAATCTACAGTACAAATATCATAAAGCCATATATTATAAAACCTACAGTATAAATTTCATAAAGCCTACAATATATTATAAAACCTACAGTATAAATTTCATAAAGCCTACAATATATTATAAAACCTTCAGTATAAATATCACAAAGCCTGCAATGTATTATAAAACCAACAATATATAAATATCACGAAATCTACAATAAAAATACCATAAAACATACAAATTAGTACCTATCTGTTGTCACACTTTAATCCCTTGCTCTACTACTCCTTTAACGTTGCGTTGATTATCACCTATTTGTTCTTAATATTTTCCCTAATAGAACCAAACAATTTCTATTTCTTCTTTTATTTCTATCTACTTTCATTTTTAAACTCTCATACCAGAAAAATTAAAGACTTCGATTTAAAAGAAGCTAATAATATTCATATTTACTATATCTTGCATAAAATCTTCGAAACGAATCTGACTAGTTATTACATTGCAAAGGGTTAAGGAAACAAACCTCACGTTTCCGCGACTTATCATGTATCCGGACAGATTGGCCCCAAGAAGGCCGCATTACCCGGACATTAGAGGCTCGGGACGAGTGGCCTTAATTGTGATTGTCGGCCGTTAGGTAAACCGCCCCCCTCTGTCGAAGCCCGATAAGAGGGTGGCTGGTTAGCAGCCGTTAACGATCGTCGGCCGATCGTCGACGGGATCGGGGGCAACTAAAGCCGGCTGGAATCGCGCGACGTCGGCGACGTAGACGACGCTGTCTACGGATCCGTTTCGCAGCCGTTGGGGTTGCCGCGTATAGTCCGCGTGTTACGGGCTTTAAAATGGGGGATGATTAAAATAACGAGGCTGCGAGAAGAGAGAGAGAGAGAGCGAGAGAGAGAGAGAGAGAGAATGTCCTCCAGAGATCTCCTGCTAGTCAGGGGGGCCGGCGACTGGCTCGAGGGGCGAGGGGCATGGTTAGGTTGCGAATCGCGGTGGCGATGGGTAGAGGGTGGTTTGGGGGCGGGAGGTTGATATTGTGTCGAAACAATGTGGCGCCCGACGCCCCTGTCGGTGGTACCTCGTACTGGCGAGCACATCAATTGACGCCCTTGCACCGACTCTAAACCTTCAGCCCTCCTACTCTGCCGGATAGACTCTATCTCTGTTCCTCCCTTCGTCTTCATCTGCATCTCTCTCTCTCTCTCTCTTTTTTTCTCGCTCTCGCTCAGCTGAAGCATCTGAATAAGGAGGATGACGTTGGTTGCGTCAATGGTCACCTTACCGGAGACCCGCAACAGATGAATATGAACTTGGAGACGTTTCCAAATGGATTGGCGTTGCGAGACGTCTTCGGATGATTAGAATCTAAGAAGCATGGGCGCGGATCTTCCTGCTGTTTTGATGCGCGCAGATTTCTGATATCCGTGAAAGCGTGGACATTAACCCCCTTTAATGGAAATGAGCAGTCTCTTGGATTTGACGGGCGTTTATAACCATATAAATGTCTTCCATTAACGAAAATATTATTTAGATATTTACACACATTTTCTTGCTTCTTTTTTTGTCTAAAATTGTTTTATTATAGTCATATTGTTTTATCAAAGTCAGAATTTATTATTAAGAAAATCAACAGTATCGGAAAGAGATTTAAATAGTTTCTTTGATAGTTTAAATTACTATCTTAATCTGTTTTATCATAAATGAAACAGTGTCGAGATTTATATAAAATGTATTGAATAAATTACTACATGATTTATTAAGTATGAATATCTTTCGTTTTTCCTAAATTGAAGCAAAGTTTAATAATTAAAAGAATCGAACAAAAGCAAGCCAGAAACAAAAATTATCTCATTCAACTGTTAATTAATTACGAAAGAAATTATAAAAGCATTCGCAATTATTATTAATAGCATTTCTACTTTACCCTGAACCTCAGCAATGTTTAAGTCTAATTTTAGTGTCTCTAAAACAAAGCTTAACGGTGATGAAAAAGTCGCATAAAGATCCGCGATCTATACACAAGCGCTCTCGAAAACCATAATTTGCGAAAACACCGGAGCCGGTGCGATTATTTAAAGTATAACTTGTTAAAGCGGATTTCGGAGGCTCGAAGTTAATTTCGTCGACGGAATAGTTTTCCCTCGTCGCGGCTCTAATTATGCTTTAGAGCGGTTTCGTAGGCGTGGAAGACGCTTTTTTTTCCTTCTTTCGCTTTTCTTTTCTTTCTCGTTTCAGAAATTGCGACGAGGAAAAACGGGCACTCGAAGCCGGCAGAGTGGAACAGTGGGGAATTTTCGGGCAAACAATCGCAAAGTTTCGCGCGTTGTAACGGCATAATTAAAGATTTTCACAAGTTTCGCTAACGAATCTCCGGGTACGATCCCGTATTTTCGTCGTCCCCTCGGGTGTGTACACGTCGCCGAGTAGGTATTCCCCGAGCCATTTCTCTCGCGGAAAGTCTCATTACGTTCGGCGAGATGGATGAATCTCGTTATGACTGCGAAAACCGTCTAACCGGAAGCACCCGTAAATAGATTAAATTCGACAATTTGAATTTTCGGAGTATAATTCGGCGAATGCGGGGGCCCGGCTTGTTAAGAAGATTACATTAATTACAGCCGGGACTATTCTTTGACGCAGCACGGAACTTTCGGCGCTATTCAGCGAGCAATTTGAAACTTCGCGAGAGCGCGGCGAACGATTCCGAACGTTTCCGCGGCAGATTTCGTTCGATTCTTATTGCTCGTTTCTACGGGTTTTATTATTCGCTATTATTGCGATTTTTATTGTTCGTCGTAGCTATTATTATTACAGCGATCTTTATTTTTCGTTGTTACAGTGATTTTTATTCTCCATTATTACAATGATTATTATTCTTCATTATTATACATATTCGTATTCTTCACTACTGCGACGATTATTATTCTTCGCTACGAGAACGATTATTATTCTTCGCTACTATAATAATTATTATTCTTCGTTATTCAACAATTATTATATTTCGCTACTACGACAATTATTATTCTTAGCTACCACAAAAATACTTCGCCAAAACGATTATTATTCTTTGCTACTATAACAGTTATTATTCTTCGTTATTACAACAATTATTATATTTCGCTATTACAACAATTATTATTCTTAGCTACCACAAAAATTATTATCCTTCGCTACTATAACAATTATTATCCTTCGCCGAAACGATTATTATTCTTTGTTACTATAACAATTATTTTTCTTCGTTATAACACCGATTCTTATTCTTTTTTAGTACAGTGATTATTATTCTTCGTTATTACAATAATTATTATTCTTCGCTACTAGAACGATTATTATTCTTCGCAACTATAACAATTATTATTCTTCGTTATTACAACAATTATTATATTTCGCTACTGCGACAATTATTATTTTTCGCTACTGCGACAATTATTATTCTTCGCTACTGCGACAATTATTA
>NW_027581037.1:0-5010 GCF_028453695.1 Augochlora pura
GATGAAGAATTTGTGGTCTCCGAGCGAGCAATGAATGCGTTAAGTTGTTTAATCATCCGGCGTGCGTTTTTACGGTTTTCGCAAGCAACCGGAGCGGCTGCGAGCCCGTCCACCGGACAAGGTTGCAGTTTTCGTTCCGTCGGACGCTTTCTAATCCTTCGAATTCCATCCAGCGAGGTCCACTTCGCCTACCGTCGAGCAATTATCGCGGCGCGTTTACCATTCAATGAACTTGACGGCCGTAACGTAATCGCTTCGCAAAGAAAAGGGCATCGAGAGTTCCGCGCGGAGCCGAGTCGATCGGAGCGGGTTCAATCGACTGCAGGTGTACACCGTCGAACACCGGCGTAATTATGTCGCGAATAATTCATAAGCCGATTGTTCTGTGACGGGGCCGAGTGTCCCGATGAAAGTGATAAGTAACTCTCGGACCCCATTGATCAACGACCGCCTCTCCCTGTCGTTTCCCCGGCCTATACGACGATTCCGCCGATTTACGACCGGCTATCAACTATCGGCTATCAGAAAATTATCGAAACCGGCCACCGGTATCCGCAACGAGATTATTGTAAAATCGCGTTATCGCCGGATCTGCGATTCGATCGTCGTTCCCGCGATTCGATCGTCGTTCCCGCGATTCGATCGTCGTTCCCGCGATTCAATCGTTCCTGGTGCCGAGATCGACTTTATCAGACTATAGTACACCGCGCTGCTGGCTGCATTGTTTCCATTCGTCCGGCGACGCTGCAGCAAGTCGGTATCACCTGAAAATTCGATCCCTTTCCTGCATGAATTTCAATCTATTTAAAACTTTAACGACGTCTCCAAGATAATTATATAAAGTTCGATCGAATCTAAGTGTTCTGTTTGATGAAATTAAAACTGAAAAATATTTAATCTAATTAAATTAAAATTAATAAGCGCCCTGTTCGATGGAATTCGAATTCAAGAGTACTTTACTTGATAAAATTAAAATCGAAATGTATTTCACTTGATTAAATTAAAATTGGTAAACTCAGTCCATCATTCTTATGTTTAGTGGGTCTTGATGAAATTAAGAAGATGTAATAGATTGGCGTAAGAATGACTTTTTCATTCTGAGTTACAATTTCAAATTAATTTTCAAGTCTATTAATTCCCCTCCCAATTCCCCATGCTCCATAAAAATGAAACATTTTCATCATTTTATTAATATTAGTTTTATCATTCATCTCGAATGAATATTTTTTAAGACGTCAATATATTCGGCCAATAGAATTGTCTTGAAAATCGATGGAAATATCGGAAAAAAATAATATACATGGAAACGGGCTAATAAGAAAAATTGCTACATGAGCGCGTGAAACAATGTGTCAGAAACAGATAGTTGTTAAAATTGCCAAATGAGCGAATGAAATAATATCTCAGAAACAGATGATGACAAATTAAGATGATTAGCGGGATGAACTTCATTTCAAGCAGGTGGATAAAAGAACCAGAAAATCCAGTCTGTTTCGTGTACGGGAGACGTCGGCCGAAAAATGTGAAAAAATTCCGTGACGCTCGACGATGCTCTGCCGAATGATTAGACTCGCTTGTGACAGAGAACAGCGAGTACCCTACGATTTCAAACACCGCCGGACTCTCAAGACTTCTCGGCGTACATCCGTCGACCACGAGTGTTTGCTCAAGTGTTTCCCGATACAAAGAGAAGATCCATGGATCCATCGGCCGAGCAGAAAATTTCTCTGTTGCTTCGGCAGCAGCAGCAGCAGCAGCACGCGACGACATCTTGCGTGTTTACATTCGCTTCGGGAAGAATTCGAGGAGTTTGGAATAAGTGTTCGAATCCGGTACACGACCCCGCGGCCGTAGAGCTTCGAGAATTCGCTCTCGATTGCATAAATTATTTTAGCGTTGTTTCAAGGTTTGAGGCGATAGTACGGCGGGTCGTTGAATTCGTCTCGACGCCAGCTAGTATATTATCAAGACAACAACATGTGTCAACGCTTAAAAAATCGAAGTGGTCCGCATCTTTTATGAAAATGAACCGCCATCGGCAAGTTTTTATATTCTAGTTTGTAGAAAGGCGAATACCGACCAACTTTTGTTGGAAACTTTTTCTCGTCGAATCATCGGAGATGTCTGAAAAAAATTGCGATTCGTTTCGAAACTGGATACATTGGAAATTTGATAGAAATAATCATTGAAATAATCATTCCTCTTCTTCCCAACAATCTCATCTTTCGTGTGTAAAAATCTCCAAGTTTAACATTTTTTTAAAAACCTTGCCTTTGTTTGTCTTTAAACAGTTTTAAATACATTAATGACACTATGAAATCATTGAAATGTATTTACCAAGACGCATCGGAGAATAAGGCAAACCTGTTTGTTAATGTTCTGTAATGCGTTATGAAAGCAGTTTTATCTTCATTTGCGTAACATTATTCGGTCTTCGAGTTAGTATTTCTTATTATATAATAATGCAAAAATAAAAATTCAGCTTAAAGAAACTACAGCACAAAGAAATTTTTGGATATTTGGCCAAATGCAAAGTTTATTTTGGTGTCATTATTTTAACGAAAACAAGACACATCCACCTTTCTCTTTCTTTCTAATGAAAGAAAACATAAAATCTAAAAGCATTGTCCTAAAGTAGAAGTTTCAAGTTTCAACGTAAAAGAAAAATCCTCGTGCTACGACTACTTTTCGCGCGATTATCGTTAGTTAAAGTTGACCCATCTCTGTCCAAAATTTGTTTATGCCGTGATTTTTTTAGCAATACATTTATATTTCAAAACTCTGACAAAATAATATCTGGTAATAAACAAAAATTTGTCGAACTACAGACATTCCTACGATTCTACTTGCACGCGTTTGCCTATCGATGTCTTGAGTCGAGGCGGAACGCTGTCGATCCGAATCGGAGTTCACGCGGGAATCCCCATGACTCTGAAACTTAGGGGGGGGGGGGGGGGACGACGACTAAAGTGCGTCTTTCGCGAGCACCAGTTGTCCCGCGATGAATCGTTTCGAGCCTTTACATCGTACGGGTCAGTTTCACCCGAAAATACTGTATCCGCCGAAAAGTTTTCTTTTCAGTTATAATTTACCATTACGATGACGCATAATTTAATTCGACAACAATTTAGTCGTCCGAAGCAATTTGGACCTCCATTTTTGTCAGAAATGAATTTAGTAGCAACTTCGACGTCTGAGGCAACGTGACCCAGAAGCCGAACTTTGTTTACAATTTTATATTTCGTTATAGAGCCACCGGGGATCGATTCGCCGCGTGCAGGCCTCAGTCCTTTTTATCAAATGATTTCCTCATAATTAACGGTTGACGGTAGCGCGCGAGCGCTCGCGTGGTATCGCGGGGCTGGACATCTTGAAGCACTCCAAAGAAGAACTCGCTGCAGCTCATTAAATTTGTTTTCCGAGTGGCTATTGTGCAGTGAATAAAATGTGACGACGACCCGTTGAAGGCGGCCTACTTGACCTTCGTATCTCATTAACCCTTTCGGATTACTAAATCAAACAATTGCAATTCGCGGAACTCTGAGGAACTCTAAAAAATATTGGAAACACGGAAATATTGGGAGTGCTCAAGATTGTACAAAACTTCCTGCAAACGTTACAATTCGCTTATGTTACAAACAAACAGGTGAATCGCCGAACTGTACAGACGTTAATGGGTTAATTCCTGTAAATAATTAGGGCATGTTTTGTTTAAATACAACATTTATCAAATATATAACTAACAGAAAATTTTAATACTATATAACTAACAATAACGTGTTACAATATATTGTTTCAATGTATTCGTTTATATTCGCATATTCGTTTCAATTGTTTTATTAAAAGCAGGAATTTCTTAAATGAAGCATTAAGTCGCGTCGACTGGGAGGTCATTAGCGTCAGAATTTTCTAATTATACTTTGTCGAATAGGTTTCTGAAAGCAGAAATTAATTTCATTTCAACACTCGTTTTCGACCAATTGATCCCGAAGACTTCTACTTTCGCGCCGTACTAAGAACTGCCACAATTTTCATTTCTTCCTCATTCTCGTCGCCAGGAATTTTTCTCTCGAAACCCTCCGGTTCCCGAATTTAATTCGGGAAATAATGCAGCAACAATCGCGGGAGCGTGTTAGGTTGCGAGGAGAAAACAAGATTTGAAACGGCGTCCTTGGGAGAAGCGACGACACACGGCGGCCGCCGGGGAAAATAAAACAGTCGCGCGTGGTGCGGGGGAATTTTCGAAAACTTCGTTGTGACGGAGTAGCGGCAGGAGAACGCGTTTAGTGCACTCTGCGGTGGAGCGCCGCGTGTAAACGGCCCTCCTGGATACGCGCGATTACGGGGCCGTGGCTGCGGGGGACGCGGGGTGTCGGATAGAAGAAAAAAACTTTATTGTCGCTGGCTGACTCGGTAGAGACCGGCGATAAATCAGCGAAGGGGTATCGTGCGTGAACGTAAACTCCTTCCAAGTGGCGAGATAGCGCGCGGTCTTATCGCGGTGGCCGGTGTTTTCCATGGGAGGTTCCATTCGGTGCCATGGAAACGATCTGCTCCGCGCATTGCCGAATAATCGATGATTTTCCACGTGAAAGCCGAATTTTTGGCACACTGATGAGTTTAAAACTGTTTGAACTCCTTCGAAATGAGAATCGAAATCGTTAGGGGCAATTTGGATCCTTCAAACTGAGCAACGCAGCTTTAAACGGTAGGAGTGAATTAAATTCCTAAAGTGCAGTTGCAAAGAATTTTAGAACGACACTGGATGAAAAGACAATTCAATGATTTGACGGCGAGTCTGCGCTTTATGACCATTTCAATCAGATAAAACAGATTCAAACGATAGGAGCAAGTCAGATTTTTAGCAGAGAGTTGCAATGGATTTTAATAAGACTCTACGTGAAAGCATTTTTTGACCATTTTAACCAAATCAAACAGCATCAAGTAGTAAAAGTGAGTCAACTTTCTAGTATGAAGTTACAGAGAATTTTAGTACGACTTTAGGTAAAA
>NW_027581038.1:0-5003 GCF_028453695.1 Augochlora pura
GAATTGGTGTTTCGTCCGTTGTGTGTATAGTGTGTTTCGTGAGTGTGATCGAGCATAGTTTATCATTCGGTAAATAAAAAAGGTGATTATATTTTTGTGTTAATTCTAAGCTGTTTGTTTTTTCTTCAACATTTAAATGCTCTAATTTTAGATTGCTGTTTAATTGTGCGATCCTCTTGGGTTGCGATAACTGTGACGAGTTTAAATTTGTGTTTTGTAGAAAATCGCGACTTTCCCTAGGTGTAGGAATTTCGATCGATGTAAGTGTAGCCGTTGGAACTTTGAATGTTTTATCGATTTCGCTTGTGTTGATCGCGTACGTATAAGCTATGCCTTTATTATTTTTGACGAGCGCTTAACCAATGAATATTTTGTTTTCTACATTAAGTTTTCCCAATATTCCTACTTCTATTTCTGTATTTGTTATTTGTATTGGAATTACTTTAGCTGTACGAGCTGGAATTGTTAATTCTTTATTACAAAGATTCTGATAACAATGCACGTCATGCTGAAGCATGGCAGGATTGTAGTCGGCCGGCCATATCTCGTCCATGTTAGTAAGGATCTGTCCGTTATCGGCGGCAGGTGCCCATCTTGCTCCAGGAATTGGATTCAAAGCGAAGAACTGAGCTCTGAAGTCCATCGGAGTCTGTGGATCCGAAAGGTTTTCGAGAATTCCTCGGATGTTGGTTGGATATAGGTAAAGAGCGTCCTGTTCGCCATCTTGAACGCCCCCAGTCATCGGAACCTAGTGCCACACGTTATGCCCATCAATACGTCCAATGCAACTTAGAATATTGCAAGTGGAGATTGGAACCTGCATCACGAAAATCTCATCCTGCATCTCTCTCGAAAATTTGGAAGCATGTAACCGTAATGAAAATCGTACAAACATATTTTCGATATGTCCAGCACCGACATGCCTACGTAAACGGGCTTGTAAAATTTAATAGACATTTTGTTCAATTGAACCGCCACAAAAACCTCCGAGAATATGGTACAGCTGTGGAAGTTTGGTCGAGCTGTCAAACGTACAATTTTACGTTCGCGTGATTTCGCACGTTCTCCATCGTCTTTCCGAAAACCGCGTTGTTCATCAGCTTGAACAGATTCCTCGAGAAATCTGTGGTAGAGCTGGCGCGCAATCTCGTGTTTAAATCTATGTAAGTGTGTAACCAGCTCGATTGTTCGAACTCGAGAATACAATGGATTTTCTTCAATCTCAAACCATGCCTCAAACATTGCTGGAGGTATCGATAATGGATAACGTAACGGTCCTTGTTGCTAACCGTTGCCAGAAATTTCTTTTGAGTCGAAGACTGCAATCCTACATCATGATTCGGACAAAACGGAAGATCTGAGTGAAAATCATGAATTTCCCTGGGATACTCCAAGTCCACCTCTAAAATGTATCCGATGAGGCTGTCGATCAGTATGGAATCGACATTGAAATTGCTTGCGTCGTCGACCCATCGGAAACCTCTGTGTGGCAAAGACTGCGACATGGCCCAACCGTACAAATTGTTAACGTCGAGATACATCAGATATGCAACATTGAAATATATATACAACATTGACTCAACCCGTCTCGTATTCCTCGCTCCACGATCAAAAGCATGTCCACGTCGGTCAATAATTCCAATTCGATCCTAGTCATCTTCAGCATCGCGTCCCACACGAAACCTGGCAGCGTGTAATAATGCGCTGGATCGAGATTATAGTTTTCGAATGAATCTTTACGAAAGTTTTCAAACACGTCGGCCAACAACAACACGTCCACTTTCAAGTACAAGTCGCTGTACTGCCCTAACGTTTGTATATTGAAACGCGACCAAACTTCGCTCGCGTGGTGGTAGTCAGAATCGGATATCTCGCTGTCCTGCAGCTCGCTGTAAAATTCTTCGCGCGGCGGTAAATGAGTGTCGCTTAATTTATCATAGGTTGCTACGTAGTCGTATGGGAAAACGCCTTTTCTAGTTAAAAGATGGAAGTCATCGTTCAAAAGATTATCGAATTGACTTCTCATGATACCCAAATCGCTCTTGTCCAAGAACGACGACAACTTGTCCAGACTGGAGTTCAAAAACTTGAAGGAATCGATGAATCGAAACTTTATATGCTTCTTCCGCGAATTTTTCGGGCCGTTGTTCTTCTTCTTATTCGTGTGTTTCGTGAAGAAAATGTACTTCCCTTTCGTAATAGGTAGCACATCTATTTTACCCTTGAACGCGTTCGCCAACTCCTTAATGATGAAGTATAGTGTGTATCCGAGCTTCGTATTGAGCGCAAGCGCTAGCTCTTTCGGACCAGGCTACAAGTTAGCCTATGCCGGCGATGTTGGGGCGATAAACCACTGACAAGAGATATGCACGCACACCTGGAAAATGTGCGGGCTAGGCCAGGAAAACCCCCCCTGTCACCCGTTAAGGATCATCCAAGGGAAAGGCTGTCCCAGAAAAGGGGGAGGTGACCCATTTAGCCGTCGCGCCTGCAACCACCCTTTCGAGTCGTTGCTCTATTTTCAGGACGTCTATGTCTTTATTGAATATTATGGTGGCTGCTTTTATTTTCTCCGCGGTAGAGATTTTAGCGAATTGTTTTCTATCAGTTATTGAAGCTGAGCTAATTCCAAAGCCGGGAATGAGGTGTTTTTGGCTATAGGGTTCCTGAAGCAAGAGGATGTCTATCTTTTCCTCTACAACTATTTGCCTAAGTTCGTCTGTTACTATTGCTGCGCCCCCGGCGTTGATTTGAGCCACCCTTAGGACACGTGCGCTGATAGGAGGAGGTTGATTAGGTGTGTTGACCATAATCGACCTTTGAAATGTATGTTTCTATAGCGTTCTTATAAGCCGGGAAATTTTTATCGTGGGACGAGTGCTTACAAGGTTTGCCCGCCCTTTTGCAATTTATGCAAACTGGCTTGCTTTCCTTACTTGTGCATTTGCTGAAAGCATGGCCTTCATGGCCGCAATGTCCGCAAGTGTCATCTGTGGCTCGACAATAATTGCTTACGTGTCCATATTAACAGTTGAAAGCCTTTGTCATGGTCCATAGGTCGCCCTTGCCCATTTCCCACACTACCTCGGAGGGTAGTTCCGCGTCTTGTTCAGGCTCTGGTTCTGCCACTTCTACTTCAGCTTGTGTCGCTTGAATTGTTTGCCACTCTGTCCCTTGGAGCGTTGTATTCGGAGGCAAAGATAAATTAGAAAGCCTAATGCATGTGTTGTCAATACTAAATGTTGAGTTTATTATTATTGGTATTTATTATTAATTAGTGTTACCGTACAGTAACACATACAGTAACACAAACAGCAAAAGTAGTATAATATATGTGTGGGATAAGGAATTTTGTAAAGATTGATACCTCACTGGTTTTAAGGATCGAATGTCAGTGTTGTCCTGAACGACGTTTTGTTTGTTCACGCGCGGAAAAGTTCAGAGGATTAATATCGATAAAAGTGAACGGATGTGCGAAATTAGTTTGAGAGTTTCAAAGTTGTATTTATGCTAAACGTTTCTTCTTATTTTAATATTTAAATAAACTCTGATCCTACATATGTTTAAATTTGGACGCTTCTTCTCTACAGACTTTCCTCAGTCGTTTCCGCAGCGCGCTCGCGCGATCACCGCCTTTTTGACACACTCACCCCGACAGTCATCTCTTTTTTTTCCAGCCACGCTCAGTCATACCAATCTTAATGTTCGAATTACTCATTTACAATTAACACAACCCCCTAATTCTAACACTCCTTATATTATATCAGCTTAGTCTACGCTATTACATTAGTTTATAATATCTAAGTTATCAGGTCATCTCTGTGTCTCAGGAACTTTACTCTACCTCGAAACCCATATGACACAACAATCTTCTCGCATAAATAGTATCTCTAGGGATTTCTGACAACGCAATATACTCCGCCTCCATTGTAGAAAGCGCTACGAATTTTTGTAGTTTAGATTGCCAGCTGATAGGTCCACTTGCTAACATTAGTACAGATCCGGAACACGATCTCCTGTTGTCGAAGTTTCCGGCCCAATCAGCATCCCCATAAGCGACCAACGGCTTATCGTTTTTCTCGTATGTTATGCCGTAATTTTCGGTATCCTTTACATACCTTAACCCTTTCGCTACGGGCGGGTTCTCCGCCGCGGTACTTCTGCTGAACGGAGCGCCGCGACATCACTGCACGTTACGCAACGCCGATCGTCAGCGAGAATGGCGCGGCGGAGAACCCATGCTGCTTGAATGTTTTCGGACGAACAAATTTTTCTCCAAAGGGTATTTATAAATAAAGAGTATTCCAGGGTATTTCGAACGTCTTAGTATGCGCTCTTGCGGAGAGCCACTAAAGTGGCCCGTAGTACCTCAGTGACATCTTGCGGAGAGCCACTATAGTGGCCCGTAATACCTCAGTAACATCTTATGAAAGGCCACTATAGTGGCCCGTAGTAGCGAAAGGGTTAAAACACGTTTTGCAAGTTTCCAATGAGTCGACCCTGGATTTGAACAGAAACGACTTAACGCGCCTGAAACAAATGCTAAGTCAGGACGAGCAGCATTAGCCAAATAGATCAGGCCTCCAACAAGTTCACGGTATGGCACTGTCTTCATTGCGTCTCGTCCTTGCTCAGAGTCAGGTCCATCTTCTTTAGTTAGTCTCGCTTTTGATTCTATTGGAGTCGCCATCGGTTTTGCGCTCTCCATACCAAATTTTACTAAAAGATCATTAACATACCTTTTCTGTGTTAATCTCATACTTCCAGTTGGTCCATTTCTCTCAACATTAATTCCTAAAATACTTTTTATAGGACCGAGATCCTTCATTTTCTGAAGCTTTTCTTTAAAACATGTTAGGTTCTTAAGACTACACGACGCTAGTATTACATCATCTACATATATAATGATTACTATGTCATTCACTCTATCAGTACACACATACAGTCGCCGCGGAGTGTATGTTGACACGTCTCAAAAATGCATATTTTCTATTTCAAACCAA
>NW_027581039.1:0-5002 GCF_028453695.1 Augochlora pura
TCGCGCGAGATCGAATCTAGGCTTCAGTCAGCTGGCTCGCATGCGCAGCAGCGGGAAAAATCGTCCGCGCGCAGCCAACTTTATTCATTAATAACTCGTTAACAAAGCCGCGGATTGCATTTCGGCAGAGGAGAAGGTTACTTGAAATGGCCTCGGGAACCTTCCCATTTCCCGGAGTATGTATAATTTCGAATTACCCTCTATATACCTGCGAATCAGGTGTCGCTTGATCCGTCGCAGACATAGCGATGAGTTTCCAAGAGGAAGTCAAAAAATTATCCTCGAGAGAAGCATCTCGAGGTGTCTCGTTCGCAGCACGTTGCAATTGCCACTGCTTTGAAATTGTTCGCAAAATGGCGGAGGAAATCGTGGCGAATCGAGAAACGAGTCGAAACGTCAGTCGACAGGTTTCGTTCTCTATGCACAAATATCAGCGCAAAGGAAATGAAACTGGATTTGAAAATACGAGTTTCCGTTTCGAAACGATTCGAAACGGCGTTAATTCGTTCCGTGGTTCTACGATAATTTAATGAGCAAGCACGTGCGTCAACTAGGCGCGCTCGGTGTCATAAGTAGCAATTGAAAGCGGGTCAGTAAACTTAAGAAGGGTTATGAGAGTTTTTACCCTCTTAGCTTTCTATTGAAACTGATTTGTGCAGCGTTTTACATCGTGACGATCTTTGACATGAAACACGTTCTCCTTGTGTCACTCGGATCTCTTTAATGTCCAACAAATAATTGAATGTAATTAGCTCAAGTGGTAACCCGAAACGGGCCGATAATTCACCCTTCGTCGGACCTCGTTTACGAAATCGTGAAATGTCCAATGTTCTCCGAGTAAAAATCCCCACCGAATAAAAATCCCCTCCGAATAATAAATAAATACATTACCCGGAGAAAGACGGTACTCGTCATCCGAAAATTAATACAAATGATCGTACCTCGCCAATCAGTCCAGCTCTTGTCGACCATAATCGTTTCGCTAGAACGAGATTTTTACGCGATAGCAACCGAAGGATCATCTCTAATTTCTAGCAGGATTAGAAGCGGAAATTACTTAATTGCCTTTTTAGAGACGGCTGGTACACACATCTCATCGTCGTGATACTTCTTGCAACACGGTCTCCGAACGACCAGCTTGACCGGCTGCAAATTTCGAGAAAAAATGTATTCGCCGATACCCGCGCGACGTATCGCGGAGAGATATTTTGCTAATTGGGTTAGGCTCCTCGCTGCGTACCAAGTTCTCTCCGATAATATATCCGTGCTCCATATTCGGATAGGAGACGAGTTAACCATTCGTGCAGCGGTCGTGGCAGATCATTTCTTCTTTCGCGAAAGAAAACGAGGAGATTGAAGTTCGCCGATACTTAAAGCGACTGCATGCTATAATGTGTGTATATTTTTTTAAACGTGGAATCGAAGTTCGAATTAAAATTTACTGTTTGGAATATTTTTTATTTTGAATTCTTATCTGTTTAAAGGTTTGTTCAATTGGACAGAAATTTCCTGGATTTATATAGATTTATCTACTTGACAAGCAATACTCAAACGCGATTAATTAAAGAGAAATGAATCTGGACAAATTACGTGCTCTGCATATGTTTTTAAAACTTTTATAATTTTACAACAGCTACGAGATACCAAAGAGATTTCTGAATTATCTTATCCGGATCGATGACGCGTCGAGCGATTTATTTCATAACAGAGCGTTCGGCACGGAGACGCGAGGGATTTATTTTCGAATGTTGTAATTATTATAATTCGGTCACCGATGCAACATTGTTTAAACGCAGTGGCGGGACGCGTCGAATTCAAGGCCTCTTATCATACTTCCTTCGCGTTTTATGTGACGGAGTTTTGGCACGACGCGTACGCGACCCTGTCACCTGTATTGTGAACGTATTGGTAGTAGATTGTAGATGCACGGTCATGTAACAAACTATGGCAGAACTATAAAAAGAAACATAACAACGTGTTGCACGCACGCCGAGGAAATTCGATACGGAAGCGATATTTTAATTATAATTTTGGAAAACACCGAACGTCTTTTAACAAATATTTCTTCAACATTTCGATACATCGAAACGAATCGATTGTGCACGTCGATCGCAACATCGATGGAAATATTATCTGAAAACTTACCGAAAGACCGACCGTAGCCAATTTGCGAGCGCGTGCCGGCTTCATTTAAATTTAGCATTAGAAGCCGAGCGAGAGAGATCACCTTCGCAATTGCACGTCGTATATGTATACAGAGAGTGTTCATCAACGAACGAGACAACGAAGAAGGAGAAGAATGAAAGGCGTACGACAATATCTATTATTCTGTTCGAGGAAAAGCACGAAGGTGAAAAATCCTACACCGTGTTTAATTATCGCTACGGCGATCCGAATCGCCTCGAATAGCTTTGCACGTTTATCGGTCGATAATATTCAATTTACGATCGTAACACAAGGAACGGCAGAATCGTGATTATCCGAATCGATTAGCCGATACAATCGGGCGACGACGATGTTTCGCGTAAACATATCTACAAGCGTCACTGAAAGAATATGTCCAGCTTGATCGGAAACGACAATCTACATGGCTACGAAGTTTAGAAAACTGGGATCTGCCATTGAAAGTTGAATGTTCCAGCGAATCTCTCCAATCAGTCCCCGTCAATCCTAATCACCGAACCGCCGAAGTTCGTGAACGCGGTAATAAAATTAGCCCGCGAGACGGAGGCAAATAAAGCATACCGTGCACGATATTCTGTCAATTGACGGGGCCACGAATCGGGTCTCGCGCGTGCATATTCAACACGGAATAATTGGCGTCGCTCTGAATTGCTAACAATTGGTCCCCGTGTCAGGGGTTACCTGGTCGGACGACGCTGTCACCGTCGTCGCCGTCATTTCCACCGTCTGGCTATCCTCGACCGACTGCACCCCTATCTCGTCCATCGACTTCCTGCTGTAGCACTTGCAGATCTTGCTGAACAACGACCCGTTCTTGTTCTTCATGTCGCTGCTACGACCCCCGGATCTTTTCTTTACTACTACTACCTGTCCCCGGCGTGGCGTCGAGGTTCGCGCGCCGATCGGTTCTGCCCGGTCTTATCTCCGCCCGATTGTTCGACGGTCAACATGAATTCCGACAGCAGCGGGACGTCGCGTCGGTGCGAAAAAGTCAGTCGGCGTGGCAACACACCACGCTCCCTGCGAGCTCGTTTCCTGCCCCGGGATCCTCCCCGCCCGTACCCCGGGGCCATTGCGCCTGAGCGAAAATCCCACGGTCAAGGCGGTCCCATCGTCGTACGCCATCGTCGTCGCGCTACTGCCACCGAATTCAACGTTCGGGGACAAGGGACCTTGAACGTTGGACCGCGTGGAACGCGATCGATACGACCAGGAAAATGTTCCCGTCTTCTTCCAGCCGGACTCCCCCCGTGCCATTGGGGATCGTCTCGTCGCGCGCCCTAATACCCGATCTCGTGGATACCATCATCCCCCCGTTTCGATAGAACCTTCTCCCCGGATTCCCGACATTCGCGGCAACGAAAGCATTCGCGGACATTTCCGTGGAACCGAAATACATCGCTAGGACAATTGAAAACCTTAAGAGAAGATGGCCATAGGGTTGGACAAAGTCGGAGGGCAACTTCATTTATCGTGAATTCTCTCAAAGTGTCCCGAGGCTTCTGAACAAAAGAGGACAATTACGGGAGAGGAGATACGATTATTCGAGGCTCGATTTTTATTATTTCTTACAGTCGGCAAGGGTAATGATATATATTCCCAAATTGTCCAGGTTTGTTTACAGGCTGAGAAACAATTTGATGGAGAGAGAGTTTGCTGTCGACGGTAGAACTTTGTTAGGTACGGTAACAAGCAGTACGGACGAGGAAGGATAGTAACTAAAAGTAGGACAAGGCGCGTGGATAAAACAGTGATTGTATACAATTAGGGACAGAATGAAAGATAATTCTGGATAATGGAGGGTCTACTGTATAAATTACGTTGCTGTATTTTCCATTACAGTGACCCGTGTCTGTATTTATTCGACTACGAATAGGTACAACTACCGACGGTTCGTTGCTTCCTTGTAATGCCTGAAATCGATTCAACTGCAGAGATGATACCTTAAGTGATCAAGTATGATCAAGTATGGTACCCTAAATGATCAAGTATGATGCCCTAAATGATCAACTATGATACCCTAAAAATCCCAAGTGGTCATACAGCGACAGATCTTTTTGAATAATTATGAAAAAAAACTACACCGAGTATGATCAATAAAACGCGTAACAAAATTTATCTTAAAAATATATCGACTCAGCTAAGTGGTTTAAATTTCCTCGGCGATTGAACGCGCGCGCCTATCTGTTAAGCCTAGAAAAATATAATCGAAAAAAAATTGGACGAGTAATATAAAAGCGGTACGCGTTTAATTACGGCGCTTTATATCGATCTCTTTATTGCGCTGCTCGCGGCGCGTCTTTGAACGCGACTGCGACCGACGGCTTTTGTTTAAACTGCTCGAAAGCATTGTGGCGTGGATTACCGAGGATCGAGCCGAGCGCGACAAGGCCGGCGAAATTCTCTCGGCGACTGACGGTCGTATAGTTTTACGAGTGAGATAGAGAAATATCAGGAGTGACGTTTTTTTTTCTTTTTATTCGGCGTCGCGAAAGTTTTGTTCTAGAATGGACGTGTGCGGATGTCCTGTAAACGTGACTTCCGCGCCAACGGGAACCCACCACGTTACGTACCACTTACTGGACAACGACCCTTCAAAAGTTCAAATTATGTCTCGTCCCCCATAATTGCTCCAGCACCGTAACAACATGGTTTATTTCGCGGGAAACCATTGTCTTCCACCGTCGCGTGACGCGATGCTCGCGAAGCCCACTGCGGCGATTTGTTGCATTTTATTTTCTTTCCTGATGTAACGTGGGCTAAAAATATTATATTAAATAGTATGAAATTTAGCAATAATTATAATTACGCCAGAACC
>NW_027581040.1:0-4998 GCF_028453695.1 Augochlora pura
GAAGTTCCACAATTACTTGTGCATCGACTATGGGTTTTCGAATATTTAGAAACATGTACAAACGTGTAAAATCTAAAATAATTTTTCTGGCTTTTAGTATTTTCACATTATATAACAAAATTTATTGTACGCGTGTGAAATTGAGTCTCATGACTCATATAACAGTTACACTTCCATCAATGTTTTTCAATTTATGCTTTAGTAATATTTATAAAAATAATTTTGGAACGTATTATAACAACATTAATGGCGACGCAGCGTCATCGCTCGAGCGCAAAGGGTTAACACTAATACGGTCAAAATGACGGGTTCCAGTTTTACAATATTACACAAAATTTAATACATCTCTTTGTTCGAATAAATTACATTATTGTATCAAGCTTTATAATTAAACCTTGACAGAGTCTAAACGAATTTTATCTTCTCGCTCTTACGAATCAATGCACACCAATGCATACAATATCACTGCTCGGTAGTAGAGTTAGTGTTAACACGTTCCGTGCCGAGCTGTATTTAGTCGACTCTTCATTCTGGTCAATTGAAGCTTTAAAAATCAATAAATTATTTTTATTTATCAATTATTGTCCATATAACTATGAAGCAGAATTATTATGGATCTATTCTTTCGGTGGAAATTATTTCTTGGATTTTAAGTTGTCATGAAATATTTTTTTAATTCATTAAACAGCTATTTAAGCTATTTTATCAATTATTGTCAACGTAACTATGAAGCAGACTTAACATGGATCTATTCTTTCGGTGGAAATTATTTCTTGGTTTTTAAGTTGTCATGGAATATTTTTTAATGCATTAAATAGCTATTTAAGCTATTTTATCAATTATTGTCAATATAACTATGAATCAGACTTAACATGGATCCATTCTTTCGGTGGAAATTATTTCTTGGATTCCAACGTGTCATAAAATATCTATTTAACGCATTGAGTAGCTGTAATTTTTAAGCGTGTACCACCAGTGGTACACGTGGCACGGAACGCGTTAAGTTTCCGGGCACCGGCGCCGATTTTCGTGCCGATTTTCGACACCGGCGCTCACGCCGGGGCGAGAATTTACGGAGGGCGTGAACCGTGCATAAACCCGGGGCGCGGCGATTTAACAAATGAGGAATCGTGACTGTCAAGGAATCGGGCATCGAATGATTCCCGACCCGTCCGAGCCCGGAGGCGGCCATGGGAACGCGTTGTCTCCGAATAGGGCTAATTACATGGACGGAAGGGCCCCGGCGACTGTTGCCGTATCGCAGTCGGGGCCGACTAATTGGATCGTATAATGAGCGAATGACGTGACGATCTATGGCCAATACCGGACGTGCTCAGACCGAGATTTGACACGGACGCCAAATCGGGCCAATTCGACGGGCGCGGCCGCGGTGGATTCTCGCCTCTCCTCGTCCTGCGAAATTCGACAAAAACTCCGGGACGATGATCGTTCCCGTAATCATAAACGTGGCTATCTTCCTGTTGCTCGAAATTAATTTGGCAATAGTTAAAAAAGGGTTACGTGAACAGTGAAATTCGTCTCGCCTACCTCGGTGAGATACGTGAATTTGTTTTAATGCGATTTCTGGTGAAAAATGTATCACCTGTCTTGGAAACGATATCGCGTTTAACCCTTTGCACTCGAAGCTATTTTCATTATATTTTAAACATATCTTTTTTATCTCCGGTATTTCTACTTTATATGAATTATTGCGATTTGTGCGTGCGAAATTCAGTTTATTAGCAAGTACAATACTCGTATCTAAATATAATCGAGTCTGATGCTATTAAAATTATTTTGAGAAATAATAAGCAATTTTTAGTGACGCGTCAGAGTCGCCACTCGAGTGCAAAGGGTTAAAATACGTTTCGCAATTTTTGATAGTTTATTTTATTTGCGCGACATATTATAGAATATGCTACGGGCTAATATATATATAAATGTGGCTTGATTACTTGCGTTTATTAAAATGAGACTAGCTAAAATTCAATTTTATTCATAACACGATAGTATTACTACACGGACGATAATAATTCCAAAGTTTCAAAGATAAGAAGTAAGCAACTGGGAATTTCTTTCGTATATTTATATTTAAGTAAATTGATTTGTCGTTTGATATAAATTACAACCCTCACGTCACAGTTGATTTTGAACAACTGTGAATTTCTCTCGTATATTTATATTTAAGTAAGTTGATTTACAATAAGTTATATCGTTTTCTTACTGTCTGGACCTTCATCTTCAATTTAGTAAGAAAATTGTATCGATTAGTTGTTTAATTTCCTGTTTACCATTGTTTGAAGACGGAAGGACAAGAAGCGTATTTTAAACATATTTTATTGTATTATTACCAAAAGGGCAGGGTTAAAGCACCTGATCTATATTGTTTTCTTGCTGTTTCGACTTCCACCTTTAATTTAGTAAGAAATTTGCACCGATTAATTATTTCGTTTCGTTTTCATTACAGTTTGAATTCAATTCAGACAAAATTTATTACATTATTTCCAAAAAAGCAAGCATCGCGAGCACGAATTTTATGTTATATACAGTATATTAAACCGAAGCCTTGAAAGAAAGGCAGCGTCAAAATTAATTTCTCTAATTGAATAAACTTATATTTTCAAGCAAAAGAATTGAATTTTCCTTCTTACTTTGAATCCGCGATTACTCAGTTGCCAGGCCAATACTTTCGCGGTATCATAAACAGGACGATGCGAATGTTAATCTTAATCATCGGATTGATCATTGACGAAGGCAAGATCATCCTTAGCCCGTCCCCCGTCCATCGCTATTTCCCCATTTCCGGTGGCAGCGATACGGCTGCCGGTAATCCTGAGACAAATCCTCGACTGTGCACCGGCAACAAGTAGCGAAATCCGTGGAAGGATCACCGGCGATATTGTGACAATGCACTTCAATCAGTTAGGACAACCAAATCCCCATCGTGTGTCTGGGAGGCCCTGGTGGACGGCTGGTGTAACACCGCGGGTTACACACCCTTCGCCCGGTAAGTCGACACGCGTTAATTTCTCTTTCACGATCGCGGGAAAGACGAGTCGTCGCGGGGCGGTGTGGGGCGAGAAGAAAGATTGTCACGGCGAAAAATGGAGAGAGAGAGAGAGAGAGAGAGAGGGAGGGAGGAAAAGAAGGGAACGAGCGGATCTCGCGGCAGAAACTCATAAGTATTTCCTGGGCTGGGAGGCGGTTTACACGCCGGATTGGCATAATCTCTCAAATGTCTCGTTTCGAGCGATCGCGCGATGTCGTTACGAGAGAAACGGGAAGGAAAGACCCGTGTCCCTCCGTTCACGCAACGGCTGTTCTCCTTCACGACGGAAGACACGGAGAGACAGAGAGACAGAGATATAAAGAGATAGAGTGATAGAGAGACAGAGAGACGGAGCGACAGAGCGACAAAGACAGACAAAGTAAGAAAGAGAGGGAGGGGGGTGGAGAAGGTACGTGCGATTGCTGTCGGTGTATCGGTGTGCAAAGTCGACACAGAGCCTCGTCCGTGGAAAAGCGATCCTTAAAGTTTAATATTTAACGAGGGCCCGCGCTCTCGCCTTTCGTCGTCTGCGTAGAGCTCGGCCCTGCCGCGTTATCCGCGATCAGCCCGTCGAAAAAGTCGCATTACGTAATTCCTTTTGAAGCCGTATCCGGTGCACCATTAAGGGCAGCCCCGTGATATGGTGCGCGTGGGCGGGCGAGCGATCCTCCTCGAACTTTGATAAAACTCCCAGAATATTCATCTTGAGAGGCGAGCGCGCGCGCGCGCGCGCGCGTTTTCACGGGCCGATTCCGTCACGGAGCCGCGATCGCGAGAACCCACCGTAGCTGGTCCGTCGATCAAAGGATTAACTCGCTCCGATTTCACCCGGTGCGCGGCTGCTGCCACCACCGGCCAGGCTTTCTCTATTGAAAAATAGAAGGGAAATGGGCGACACTCGGTCCCTGGACGCCCGGGTCTATTACGGCTCCCCGGCAATCGTTCTCAAGGAAAACGAACCAGTGGGCATCTGAAACGCGAAATTTCTTTTCTCGCGAGCCTCGCTCATTTATCGTCGAACGTGTTGGATATGACTCGCGGTTGTGATTGGTGGTTTAACCCCCTTGCACTGTAATAACGAGCCGGACTCGTAGTGAACATTTCGTGCATGATTCAATAAATAAGGCTGTCGATCGTTTCTATTGAATCGAAACAAAATTTGGATCCTCTGTCATCGAAATCTGGGAATGGAAGTGAATGAGAACAAGGAAAGATTATATTTTCATGGAAATTATTAAGAACGGAAAAGTAGTAATCGACGTAGTTCTGAAAGACGTCGCAGTGCAACTGACTTACCGACTTCTATAATAAATGATACTCTGTATAAGTTACCTTAGCTTGTACGGTTTGCATAACAAACGTTGTCGAGTAATAAATAATTCAAATAACATAGATTCGATAATTGAAACTTTACCGTAATTTTTGTAAAAAATAATATACGGCTACTAGAAATTCTTTTATTACTTTTGTTGTCTGAAATTTCACTTACTAATGTCTCTAATAAATATATAAAATTCAGAATAAAGTACAATAAATAATAAAGTAATCAGAATAAAAAATAATCAGAATAAAAAGTAATCGGAATAAAAGAAAATAAAGTAACAGAATAAAGTACGACTGAAATTGATATAATAAATAATAATATATCTAAATAATGGTAAGAGGGTAAATTTCAATATAAAAATAATTACAGAACAATCTACACGGGACAAGAAACTATTCCAACGCAAACTATAATAAAAAGAATCTGCTCCTGTATTCGGTTATAATTAAAATCCACGTCGACTACATACATTATAAAATTCTCGTTGATGTTTTTGCCATTCTATTTCCATTTATCGCAATTATTTTCAATGAGCAATCGATAATTCGTCGAGTGTAACTTATTTGAACATTTTTCCCCCAAGGATACTTTGTGTTTATTTTATTCCGCGTTCGGTTAAAATTGT
>NW_027581041.1:0-4995 GCF_028453695.1 Augochlora pura
TTAATATCCTTTAATATCCTAAAATCAATATCCTTTAATATCCTAAAATATCCTAAAATATTATCGAACCATGTTCCACATTTGCCCCCCACCCCTGCAATTTTCCTTACACACCCTTCACCATGAAATATTACCACACCCGTCCAAATCAGAAACAATAAAATCAATCTAACGACTCGGTATCCATTTTCTTTCTGTTTCAGGTAAATGTCAATAATAATTCTCTGATCACGGAACATTCGTATGGAGAGGGGCGATGAGGTGTAGGAGGAGGAGAAGGTTCGCCACCGCAGACGGGAAACAGCGGTAGCAAAAGAAAAAACGATCCGCTAAATACTGGAACCGAAAGGGCCCGAACCGGTGAGTGTTAAACGAAATTTAGTGAGCTTGTCGATGCACCTTAAGGGCACCGCGGCCGCCGGCCCTCTCGACGAACGCGCGGCCGATAATGCATCACCATTAAACAGCCGGCAAGTGAGTTATTATAGGTATCGCGCGCAGCTGCGAAGAATTTGGACGACGACCACCCCCCGTTGCAAACCCCTCCCTCCCTCTGTACGTACACATTAACCCCCCCTCGATTGCCTATCGATTTATTTGGGGGAAAGAATTTATCGGCGCCCGAGAGTTTGTCCCTTTTAAAAAAGTACTTTGATAAGCTGTGATATTTTCTCCGGTAATCTTGTCGTTTTTCATATATACCCCCCCTCCCCCAGAAGATTTATCCGCGACAGTCCCAGCATTACCCGACGATTAATAATTTCTCGTTTTATACCACGCTTTTTAACAATTTATTTATTAATGGTTTCTATGTGGATATGCAAGTACTGAAAGGGTCAATGAAGTATCAACATACAATCAATATTGCAGAAATTTAAGCAGAAATTTATTTATTTATTGCAGAAATTTTATTTAAATTTATTAGCAATATTAATTGTCACGATTTTGTACGTGTCGCGGGATTAAATTGGGTTAGATATTAAAAACGTGTTAAAAGTTGATTATGTATTATAGATGAGAATTTCTCGTTTTATACCACGCTTTTTAACGTTTATTTATTAATGCACTTCTATGTGGCTATACGAGTACTGAAAGGGTCAATGAAGTATATTAATTGCAGAAATATTAATTGTCACGGTTTTACACCTGTTGAGGGATTAAATTGGGTTGGATATTAAAAATTGATTTTGTATTATTACTGAGAATTTCTCGGTTTATTCTACGCTTTTTAGTATTTACTTATTACTGCTTTTTTTTGTATGATTATACAAGTACTGAAAGAGTGAATGAAGTGTATTAATCGCAGAAATTATTGTCACGTTTGTTACACGTGACGAGGGATTCAATTTTATTAAATTGAATCACATAATTGTGTATTATACGTACACGTCTATTAATAGTGATATAATATACTATATATTATATATTATAAGTACATGATATATAATAAGTATATAAAAATATAAATACAATATATGATTTATTATAATAATAAATGAGTAATAATAATATTATACAAGTGTATATTATGAGTATATGACATATGATAAGTCTATAAAAATATATTACTTCGTAATAAGTATAATATTAATACTATTATTACATAATAATAGGAATAATACTAATTTTCAGCCAGGTCTCGATATTCATTCTTATCCAACCATATTTCAATAAGACGAATGATACTAGAATTTTTAAACTTGCTATGATAAATAGAAAAATCACATTATTAACTTAAAAAAATGATCTTAAAATTAAAATCACAACGATACACCACTTTAAATAAATAAAATACAGAAGCATTCCCAAGATAAAAAACCAACGACATAAAAATTCTTCATCTCGTCATTTAACAATTTTCAAACAATGTTAAAACGATCTTCCATTTTTCGTAGTAATAATTGTGCAATCGCCGGCGGCTACGTCGTTCGAAAAAGGGCTCCCCTTAAGCCGTGGTGTAGAACCCTTTCCGCGCACAGGGCGGAATTCGCGTCGCTTTCGCTGACCAGCTTTCCCGGTCAATTTAATGAAATCAATTCCCGGTGTCTAATTAATTAAACGATCGTCCCTCTTTTTGTCCGCGGCTCGATATATAGTTCGAGGAGCCCTCTCTCTCTCTCTCTCTCTCTCTCTCTCTCTCTCTCGAGCGGTGACGTTACCGTTTTCATTGAGCCGGGGGATAGCTAATTAAAAAATTCATCGAGCGAGAGCGGTAATTAAAAAACGCGACAGTGTGCTGCTAGCCGGCCTCTCTCTCTCTCTCTCTCTCTCTCTCTCTCTCTCTCTCCCTCTCTCTCTCTGTCGAAAGGGTTGGACACGCCGATTGGTATCGACGCGAATCGAACTACGTGTATAAGCCGAATGATTCTTTAGAAAGCCAGCAACCCGTGCACGCGCAAACACTTTGATGACCGGGGGGAATGATGTTGTCGTTACGGGGGTTGACGGCTACCGCTCTGTTTCGGTTAATGACGCAGTCGTCGAGCCTTGTCCAAATACGTGGAACCTATTTTAATTTTCCATTCGCTCTTTCAACTCTTTCGAATCGATTCGCGTGATCTTTTTTTTTTCGTGTCGCCGAACTTCGCCTAAACCGAATATCGTGCTCGCAGTCGATTAAAGTCCTTTCCTCTTTGATATTTAATAAGAATTTAACGTCGAAACCTGGCTAAAAATTAGTATTATATTTAATACAAAATAGTATTATAACACATTACATTTATCACGAAGTATTATTATTAATAAAATATTTATTACGAATCAGTATTATTATTAATAAAATATTTATTACGAATCAGTATTATTATTAATAAAATATTTATTACGAATCGGTATTATTAGTATTATATTTATCATGAACATATAAAACTATTTAATTGTTCTATAATAATAGAAACATTTAAAGCTGAATGTTGGTAACCTAAACTGTTAATAAACATCGCCCTGTACAATGGTTTTTATACCACCGGTTCTCGTTGCTGAAATTTTTCTATCAACCACGTGGGATGGATAATTAACGAGCTCTCTCCTCTTCGTTGAACACCGAACGACGCGATATAAAACGCGCCTCGAAATAACCTAGAACGACGCGCGCTGGCTGCTTTTTAATCGTTAATTTACGCGTTCGTTTTTTGCATCCCCCGGACACAAATACGCAACTTAATCTCTTAACCGTAACACATGACGGCGTATTTTAATTAAGAAGATTCTATCCACGTTGGCGCATACGAATTACGGGGCTTGTTATTGTTCTTTCCTTTTTTTCCTCCCAACCCCCCTCCCCCCGTGGCCTTTATAAACTCCGCCGGAAAAATTATGAAATAAATATATATGTCTAAAAAGCCACATGTTACCTATGGTCCCGGATACCTATGGTGGTTCCCGGGACGAAATTAACGCCAAAGCCGCCGACATTTTGTTGTTTATTCCATTTCCACCGGAGGCGGCTTTTCAATCCTTTTGCTAGAGATAATTCTCGAATCGCTGAAATTGTTTATATTTCGTTCGCGCAAAGAGCATATAACAGAATAAAAATAAAAGATTACGAGATACCGGCTCGTATCATTTTTCATTCGTGTTGAATAAATATTTCAAAGTTCTTTACGTTGTTTGGAATAATCTTGCACCCCCCCTGTGTTCCGTAATAGGTACTTTTGCCTTCACTTCGCGAAGTATAGTTTATGCCCGATGCGTCAGGCAATTAATTAAACCGTCGTGTCGCGGCGCGGACGAAACGAAATTTTCGGTTGTTCCGAGGCATTGTTCCGCCGATTATTTTCGAACGAAAATGTACCCGCGGCGCGCTCGCCGAGAGTTCCTCGCCGCATTTAATTAATTACCGGGGAGGGATATTAATTGAAACGCCGCGCGCTTCGAAACATGTTCATATTCCCGGCCGAAACATTGTTATACGTTTAATCAACCCTGGCGTCGCTTCCGAATAATCTGAAGGGCTCGAAAGGGTTCCGTTCGTTGCCGCGATTCTTTCAGTCCAGTTTATGGAACAAAGACGGTAATACGCTATATTAATATGCGATCATAGACCACAATATGCTATATTAATAATATAACCTTCCTATAACACCTACAGTACAAATGACTATACAAGAAACAACCCCTAATCGAAAACAGTAGCATAGGGACGTATTTTAGACATAGTGGAAGGTGAGAATATATATTAAGTATATAATAATATTAATTATAGTAAGAATATTTTTCCACAGTTTACTAAACACAGAAATTTATTTTTATTAATATCCACCAACTCTTTCACGACGTCCATAGAACCTTACACTTCACGTGACTGATAACAACCATATCAATCACATATACAATACTTAGTACATGTTAACCAACAACCTCTAACCTAAAACAATATCACAGTAATATAGTAATAATATACATTAAGTATAATAATAGTAAATATATTATATAATAATAGTAAATACAGAAATTTATTTTTATTAATATCCATCAACCCTTCGTTCGTAGAACCTTACCCTTTGCAAGACTGAAACAACCATATCAATTACATACTACATGTTAACCAACAACCGCTAACCTAAAACAATACCCCAGAGACTTCCTTAAACACAATAAAAGCTGCAAACCACCGTAATAATTTCCTAGACCGCAAAAAACGATATCAGAGCCGGGCACACCATAAACGACGCAGAAATCATCCCCTCCAACAAACATACATATTCGATTCGACCATATGCAGGAAGGTCGATATTTATGCAATAACCAACACCACTCAAACTTTCCCTCGAACTGATATTTGGTCGGAATCGTTTTCGTCAACCTGGAATATGTTTACAATCGATTCCGCGGAAGTTTCTCTCCACTATTTCGAAGGGAACCACGTCGCGGAAGAAGAAGAAGAAGAAGAAGAACTCGTCGGCGAAGAAAGTTTTATAGGCGCGCGCGGACCGAGAGAGTTTCGGCATAGAATCACAATTGCTGTGGACTGTGTGACTTAACCCTTTGCGGTCG
>NW_027581042.1:0-4995 GCF_028453695.1 Augochlora pura
ATATAGAATAAAAAAACCTGATGTTTTTAGTTACATTTTTGCGAAAAAAACCCGAGCGTCAAGTGGTTAACCACAGAAGACCCTACTATAACAGCTGGCCATGGGAAACCATAAATTGGACGCACACTATTTTCGAAATAAAGCGCAAAAATCATGGAAGAAAATCTCCATAAATTACAGAGCATTGTTACGTTGCATTTCATCTTTATTACATAACATAATTACTTATTGTTTAGAGCATAATTAGAGTTTTATTGATTGATGGAAATATGCTTTCGATTAATAGATTTTCCTATTAATATACTTCAATCGGGAACGCTAGATCTTGAACTAAACTTAATCATGTACAGAACGTGCAAAGCGATCTATCGACTTTCGGATCGATTAGAATCTGAACCACAAATGATATCGAACATCGTCGATGACGGCGCGACGAGATCCGTCGACGGGAGATCACCGCGATGCCGATCGCGGATGGACGCGATCGTACCGCGCCAGATAAATGATCCGTTGCTGGCTCCGTCGAGCTCTGACGGTAAAATTAAATTTTCCTGTCGTCGGAAGAAAGACTTTATCAAATTAAATCTTCGCCGGCGCGTCGAGACGGCACAATTCGAGCGCCGAGTAAATTAAATCGTCGGGACGCGTGTCGCATAGCCCGGTTTTTTGTTTCGCTTTTACGACCGGGCATTGAAATATTTGCTCTGGAATGCAAATCGCATTTGCCGGGCTATCTTGAGAATTTAAATTACGGCTTCATTTTGTTTGGACGGCCGCGATGACACCGAGCCATCCTTCCTCCCTGGAAATCGAGAAGTAAATGGCGCTTCAGTGCCAGCAACCTCGTTTGCATGCTTAATTTATTTAGAACATTCATTTGGCCGGAATAGATAAACCTGTGTCCCGTTTATATCGACTTCGCGCGAAAATAGGGCGGGACCGTTCCCGCGTTGAAGACCCGCGGCATTTTGCATATTTCTCCGATGAGCGCGTCTTTTTATTGTCACTTGTGTGTGTGTGTTATTAGTCGACTTTATGCGAACATGAGGAAAACGATTTGGCAGCATTTAACCCGTTGGGGACATGCCGCGACGTTATAGTGGCGTTCACGGGTGTGTTTCGGTCGATTTTATTATTAATTGTTACAGTAAACGATTAAGTGAAATTTTAAGGTAAAACTGTAATTATAATCTTAAGAACTAATTAAATTTGTTTATTTTTCAAATCGTGTTCCCCGGGCTTACATCATATGCCAGGGAGACATTGGAAAAATAAACGAATTTAATTAGTTGTTAAGGTTAAACGATTAAGGTGAAAGGGTATATATACGGTATATAATAAGAAATATATACATATAGAGAAATACATTATATACTTAGAAAAATACATATTAAGGGAAATGGTAATTTAATTATGAGAAACAAAATCTTAACAGTATCTGAATAAACGAATTATTTGTGAAGGTAAACGATTAAAGCGAAAGCGTATACATATGTATATACGATACACTCAGAAAAATATTAAGTATTAATTTATTTAGTATTAAGAAAAATGGCAATTTAGTTATGAAAAACTGCATTCGCGCAAAAATGAGCCATGAGGTGCCTGAGAGGTTAAGTATTAATAACGAGAGAACTGAATTTTCCTTGAAAGAACGCAGCGACATTTGCATTATATTTTGAAAGTTATGTCAAGGTTATTCTAAATATTTGTATCATTTTTTAAGTGTTTTTATGGCGACTACAGCAATTTTTATTATTCGATTTGAACGATAAATAATTCTTTTCAGTCTTTTTCAACTTATATTGATATACACTACTTGTATAATAATTGTTGTTAAACGTTTCGTTTACATATTTTACATTTGCTGCTGAAAGTCGAAAGTGTAGTGAAAGGTATTTGTTGAGATTTAAGAATATACGAATATTTTAATCGTACAACCGGAAATGCCAGAAGAAGCAAACTAAATATAAAAGAAAAATACATATTAAGAAATATGATAACTTAGTTACTAAGAACAAACTAATTCCTTTGTTATTTTTAAGGTTATTTTATAAGGTTTTCTTTAATAGGAATTGTTTTCGGACTTCTGATTACTTTGTGCATTATAGGAAGATATATTTTGTTACAATTGAGGAATTGCAGGTAGTGCGTATTGGTATTTTAATTTTATAAATTGAATGAGAGTGTGTTTGCTTTAGTATAAATTTTGTTCACTTATTTATGCATTCACCGTTGATACATAGTTATTGCCAACTGAATGGAAAATTTTAAATAAAACATTAAACTGCATTAATACGAGTAACTTCAACTTCTAGAAATGAATTAACACATTAAAGGCGGGGTATCTTGACGAAAGTATGCTAGGTAACGTGGCGACCGCCCCGTCTCGTTTTTCGTCCTAGAGCGGGCGATATTTTGTGTAATCATAAAAAAATTTAGACTTAAAACAGTTTATTTAAACTCTTAAAGCTACAAGAAATATTAAAAAAGAACTAAACACTAGATAAATCGTATTACTACGACTCCCGTCTTTAAGCTACAGTCGAGATAAATCGTAGTACTACGACTCCCGCCTTTAACGTGTGAATATTGAGGGTGTCCAAAAAATATCTACTAATCCAGGAATGGAGGGTATCTGACTTCAATGAAAGCAACTTTTTCCTTAGCAAAAATGCAATTCGTGCCTCTGTTGAAGAGTTATTAATAAAAAAACAGTGACCAATGAGAGACGAGCTATGTTGCTGTGTAGCGATGGAGTTGATGAGCAGACGAGGCCCAGTCTTGCTCAGTAGCTCGGCTCTTTCAGTCAACTGATCTCGTCGCTCATTAGCCAATATATTTCGTTAATAACTTGTTAACAATGCTGTGCAGAAAATTATTGTAAAAGAAAAAATTGCTCCAAATGATGTCAGGAACGTCTCAGTTCCTGATTGTGAGTCATTTTTGGCACACCCTATATACAGTAGTTTCCATATGAATTATCTACATTGAAAAATTAGCTTGAATATTGATATTTTAATTTAGTTTCGTTAAGTTACAATATAATCTTGCTAAGCAATTTATTATTCAGCGGCACTCAGCTTAATTCACTCATTAGCTCGACCGCCTCGCGTCAGCCGAGCTCGCCTCTAATTGGTCAGCGTTTTTCGTTAATATCTCCAAAATAAATTCACAGATTGCAATTTCGCTAAGGATAAACTTGTTTAAAATCACCTCAGGAACACCTTATTTCCCGAAATGTGCAACAATATTGCAATAAAATTGATACACCCGGTATATCTTCTTTCAAATTTTTACAACCATCAAAACTAACAGTTTACTTTTAATGCAAATCTCACGTAGATAATTAAAATTATATATAATTTATATATAATTATATAAAATACACGTATCGCATCGTGGGAAAAGTTTAAGAAATGTTTATTGCACAACTGAAAGTACGCTTCGCCTCAGACACGAAAACAGGACATAGAATAAATGAATATCCGGTGTCCATCGCGGAGAGAGCGCCTCTTTCTCCGTCGGGTTCGCAATTTCTCTGGCATATTTGATTCATAGGTCGCGCGAAACGGATGCAACAATACGCATCCGCCCCAAATAACGAATAAAAGCCTATAAATCCCGGTGTATTCGTCGTACGTTCGCGGCAATATCCGGTCGCGTACACGTCCTCGCAAAAAAACCCGGGCCAGCAACTCCTCTTTCTGCCTATCCTACCCTTTCTCCCTTCTTCCTGCCGCCCTCGGCGCGCGCGTCACGCCGGAATTGTAAAACGGTCGCCGCGCCAAGGAAAATCCAGCTCTTTCACGTAACAGTACGTGCGCTTCTCGGTTGATATATACTTCGAATTATTATTTTGACGTTTCGGGTCAGCCTTTCTTCCCGCGTCTCGAGCCTGCGCTTCTTAAGCCACCGGGGCCATTAATCATGTCAGCAAAATAAAAGTGTGTGTGGCCGGGTCGCCGAGAAAAATGATACGGGGGAGAAGAGATCGCCGCCGCGCCGCGCCGCGCCGAGTGGAATACATTATTATCATTGGTTTTTGCAACGTGAGCCGGTTACGCTATTTTTATTTCCGCCGGTGGACATTAATTAGCGACGCGGCGCAACGCGATGTTGTCATATTGCGCCGGCCGCTCTCTCCACCGGGAACACACGCCGCTGGATCGCACCCGCGAAAAGAAATTGCTGAACAACGTGCACGGTGCTTCCTGCAAATGTGTGTTTATTTGCGCGACGCTCGACGCACGATTTTTGGCCTCGCTGCTTGAAACGTATGTCGCCAACAAATTACGTTAATGTACACATAGTTTTACAATGCTCAATTTGTATTTCTCAGTTAGCTAGTTACTCTGGGGGGAGAAGAGATAGCTTTGCGCCACGTGGTCGCTTGGGGTGGTTTTCGAAACGATACTCTGGGGTAAAGATCGTACAAGATTACGTCAAAGCCGTGTCACGATTATGCCAATGATACATAACCTATGTCTAGGTTATGTCAAGAATGAACAATAGTCTTCACGTAGAAATGACAATAACTTTACAGTAAGTTGTAACTATTATCTAACGATTAATACTATTTAAAAAAATTATATAATAATATTAGAGGTAAAACGATAGAATCTAACATTTTTTATGTCAATAATAATTAACAAATTGCTGCTTACAATGACAACTAGATCACAGACCGTCTATCAGGGCAAAAAGCCAATTTATAGTCTACCAATCGCTGAAATATTCAGACAAGCGTGCGTTAAAAATTTTTAAAGTTCTGTATAATAAGTACAGTAAATACAATAAATGCAATTATACTCTCGAATTCTTGTCTATCCACAGAGTAGCTCTCAGAACTGCGCTGCGTCGGGACCAGTGTTTCGAGACTTATTTATTTCAGAACCGAATGTTAGATGTGTTGAAAATTAGGCTTGTGCTTTATGTAATGAAAATTCTGCTATCCAAATATCTTCCCATAGCAATAGACAAGCGAAGCGCGGT
>NW_027581043.1:0-4994 GCF_028453695.1 Augochlora pura
GTCGTTCGGCTGCTCATCCGAACCGTAAACGATTATTCATCGGGCCGTTCATCGTTTCGCGAATTGATAAACGTCGATGCGCCCCGGGGGCGGCAGCAAGATGAAAAGTGCATTGAATGTTTATCGCGGCAAATTAACCGGCGACCGACACCGACGAAATTACAGACCGTCGCGGGAACCGCGGTGACGTCAATAACTGAAATATGGCCGAACGTCCCGCGGCGATCTCTGCGCGGAAAAATCCGCATAACCTCGACGAAGGCTAATGAATACTTTCGCGTGGGTCGCGTTCCACGTGGCGGTAAGTCACCTCGAGTATTAACCCTTTACCGAACTTTAACGAGTCGGACTCGCGTTGGCGATTTCTAATAATAAAAAGTCAGGTATGAATGTTAATTCGTTCCTTTAAATAGGAATCAAATTTTATTCTCTTGGCACCAATATTTAACACGTACCGTGCCACGTGTACCACACGCTTAAATAACTATTCAATGCGTTAAAAAAATATTTCATGACAAGTTAGAATCCATGAAATAATTTACACCAAAGGAATAGATCCATAATAAGTCTGCCTCATAGTTATACTGACAATAATTGATAAATAAACATATATTGATTTTTAAAGCTTCAATTGACCAGAATGAAGAGTCGACAAAATACAGCTCGGCATGGAACGCGTTAAACATTCAAGTAGATGTAAGCATAAAATATCTGTAAAATTCCTTTTCCTCTTAAGAAATTAATTCAATCGAAAAAATTCTAATTGTAGTAATTGTAATGAAAATGGTACTCGTCGAGGGGTTAACCCTTTGCACTCGAAGCCACTTTCGCCGGAAATCTGGAACAACCTTCCTAGCTTATATTATTTTTATTTCATACGACAAAGTGCATTTTACGCATTTGAAATTGACTCTCGCGATTCATACGAACAGTTTCACTTTTAACAATTTTTTAAATGTAAACTCTGTTAGTATAGAAATTATTTATTTAATTATTTAGTGAATAGAATAATTTTAGTGCGCACTAAAGGGCGCTTACTCGAGCGCGAAAGGGTTAATAAGTCAGCGCGAGTATTAAGACGGAATTTACAGTGTTTTCCCCCCGATAAGGGATCGGGCCGGGGCCATTTTCTCGAGACGTGAAATCGCCGGCCGGCAAAGTTTCCGGGGAGCCGAGCGTTTATCGAGTAACGCAACTTTCTCTGGGAACCGGTCGATCGTTCCTAAAGAGAACCCCGGTCCGAGTATCGTCGAATCAAAGGCCCTTAAAGATAAGTGCAATCGATAAAAGTAGGTTCTCTGCAATTCAGATTTTGGACCGACTCGCGTTGCTTCGAACATTCCGCGTACTTTCTCCTGTCTACATGCGGACGCAGACTGGCGTATCTGAAATGGCCAGCGCAGTCAGCTGAACTATGTGTAGAAAGAAGAATTGAACGGGACACCTTCTTTGTTACTAAAAATATTTTTGTAATAAGTAGATTTAGAAAGGAAGAAGATGTAATGAATTGTTGGATAGAAGTTATAAAATTGACTTTTGCTGTATAGGATTGTTATTATCTAATTTTGTCATACTTAATTGGACTATAGAGTTGTGCTAAAAGTGTTTGTAAAATTTGTTTTATGTTTTCGCCATTTTTAATTAAAGATTTATTTCAGTTTTCATAGAACTAGTTATGCAACACCAGTTATACGATTAGACTACAGTTTAGATGTTCATTGATTCAAGAATACCATTTACTTGTTTAATGCAATGTTATTAATTTATGTTGTTTGCATAGCCGAAACTAAGTGTCAATCTAATATAAAACTAAAAACATGCAGATAGATTCATAATTAATAGTAACACGATGACTCTCTTTCCACTGAATTAAATCGAATTTAAATAAAATTACGATCGAATTACATCGAATTTAAATAAAATTGCGATCGAATTAAATCGAATTTAAATAAAATTGCGATCGAATTAAATCGAATTTAAATAAAATTGCTATCGAATTAAATCGAAATTAAATAATATTACCGTCGAATTAAACGTCGATTGTGCTTGTGAAAATCCTTGATTTTCTATAAACTCCAAAACGAAATCTTCGCCGCAGAAGATCAGAAAATCGTAACGAAACGCGTCGGCGAGCCACGGCGATGAAAACCGTCGTGCGTGCGCCACGATCGGCCATCAACTGCACCGGGCAATTCAGATTCGCGTAAAGATAAGCGGATAATCGCGAGACAAATAGCCGTCCTTCGAAACAGACGCGGAACGTTCGCTCGAAAAGAGACGCTGGAAACGCGGCGGCTATCGACGCGAGAAATTAGCGTCGCCCCGTGAATAGTCCGGAGGTCTAATCGGAAAACTCGGTCCCCGCGCAGTTAAAGGAATTTAAAAGTATCGGACGTTAAAAAAGACAAATCGGGGGAACAGTGCTTACACCGCGCGTTTCCGTGTCCGCCCGGACGAATCACCGTTCTCGATGACGCTGCTCAACTCGAGCGTCGCGCCCGGATCACGCTCGATCCGCTTTTACGATCGTCCTTCGTTCGAATACTCCTCGGTTGTCCGTCCCTCATCCTCTTACTTCCGCGTCCGAGCGTCCACGCAAGAAAAATTGATTTGACCGATGGCTGACCGAACACAATTTTAGTATGCCGGTTCGGACAGCGACGGATTTTAGGAGAACCTGACAATTGACGGAACTTGATTTCAATATCGCTTCTTGAGGTTGTAGATACGCGCGATGTCCCCCTTCAACCCCAACAGGCATCTGATTTGTTTAATAAAGTAATTAACGTGCTCTTTGATTTATATGATATTATTTAATTTTATAATATAATTATATAATATTATTAATATTAAGCCTCCATGACGGATCGTTTTGGCAGATGGCATGGTCTCGCATGATCTATACTAGCGTCTATACATATAGAAATTTGTCTTTACGATTATATATTAAAAGTATATATTTCATTCTTTTTCACTTTTTAAAATTATATGTGCTTTCGACGAATAAAAAAAGCAGTACATATAAGATCAACCTTTTGCACTGTAAGTTTTCTGACATATTGCATTTCCATTTTATATAACAAAATATATTTTATGCATATGAAATTGAATCTTGTAACTTGTGCAACAATAGTGACACTTTTAATAATTTTTGAAATTTAATTTTTCATAATATAAAAATTATTTTGGATCGTGCTGTAACAATTTTAATGGTACCTCAAAGGTTTAATACTAAGATTACTTGCTACATCGACCAATTCACGAATTAAACAAAATACACATCCTTAAAAAATATCACGAAAGAATCTCATCGACATTATATAATACATTCTTATAGTAAAAGAATCGACCTCCGACTCCTGCTGTTCATAGATCGAGCTGACATCGCGTGAGAGCCGCGCATCAGCGGTTCATCGAGCACGCCGCGTCGCCTATTTCGCGAAGCACACGTGGAAAAGTTTCTGACAGGGAACGGTTCGGCCGGCGATGAGGAACCGACGCGACGATAAAACAACGGCAGATGCATGTAACCGAACATCTGTAAATTCTGTCGGGTCCGGCTCGCGTGATATAGGGGAGCCGAGTCCCCGGCTGGACATTAGACGGAATGTAATAGAGGTTTTGGCCAGTGTCCAGCCGGTCAAACGGAGAGTTGGATAGAAGCGGCGGCGTGGGAGTGGATAGCAACGATCGTTCTCTGTGTATACCTCGCGTACGTGTATATACGGTCGCGTACATGTGTATACACCCACACGCAGCAGCTTCTAATACTACAGGGTATATTGATACCGCTAGTATAGGAGATCCGAGTCCCTAAAGGAGTAGCCGTTGTCATCTCGACTAGGTTCCAGATCGAGCAGTAAAATCTTGGCCACTCACCCTCGGCCCATGATAGGACATGACCTTACCCGGTACAGATATCCAACTACTTTCCACGAACTTTCGGAACACTCGTCCGTTGCTTCGTCCTGGAAGGATCGGCTTCCGGGAACGTGTACCTTTGACGTTACATAGTGACAGGGGAGAATGGCCGGCTTCGCGAATTTGTCCGCTGATCGCGGATACGCGGACTCGGAAACGCTTCTATGCCGACAGTTTTGGTATAGTGGGGAGTCTTAATTTTTATGCGAGTTTTAGTGTGGGAGAAATTTTTTTGCAATATTTTTGCAATCTTTGTATTCGATGGGATTCTTTTGTGGACGTTATTAAAGCTGATAGAACGGTGATAGGGAGTAAAGGATAAAATTATAATAGATGGGGTCATTCGATTTTAACCCTTTGCACTCGGAAATATTTAACACTAAATCCAAAATAGTTTCAAAACAATATTTCCATTAATAATTGTATATTGTAATAATGATACGATAAATAATAAACCAAAATAAAATATAAATACAAATATAAATACAATATTTAAATAATTGTAGGGAATTATTCAATTGATTTTAAATATTTCATACAATCATTCATTGTTTTATGAAAGGTATGAGAAAAGCTCGATTTTAATTTCTTTCTGTAATACAATATATATTTATAGTATATTTTAATATATTTAGCTAAAAATATTAAGAGCAAAGTGTGATTATTAATATATTTAATATAGTCTTGGTCATGTTATTCCTATTTTCGATATCGTGATTTCACTATGTATATAAAAAGGAACGAAACAGAATTATCGCTCTTGGTTTAATAATATTATAATATATAGGTTTTAATAACATATAGATAATACGTCACTTTAAGTTTATACCATAAATGTATAAAATCCGGAGTCTATTTAAGGAACCTCATTTATTTGGAAAATTTGTGAGACAATAGAGTCTGCCGCTACGTACACAGCAAGTAGAATTGGCGAGCTTTGGTCAGGCACGCCAGTCTATACCCGTGTACTAACATGCACACTTTATGTATTATGAAACTGACTTCCCTCGCGAGCAAAATTTCAAAAGACTTTGTTAGAGCATTATCTTCTTACCAGTCTAATTAGATCATTC
>NW_027581044.1:0-7656 GCF_028453695.1 Augochlora pura
AAAATCGACTCTGCTAAGAATAGTACGAATAATTTTGTGGACTGTTATTACGTACTACGAGAAGTAAAATCAATGTATTCTTGTTATCAGTTAATCAATTTTGTTATAATTTGGTATATACATATAAACTTTATATTTGTTTTCATTAAAAATAAACAGTTTATTGTAAAATTTGACATGCGTCCCTTCATTTCAACAGATTTCTCTTGTAAGCAACGAGAGTACGAATACTTATGGGACTGACTGTAAATAAAGACAATAGAAGAAATAGGAATTGTCCGAGTCCTATTAGAGAAAGTATTAAGAACGAATAAATGCTAATTAACACAGCGTGAATGGAAACATAGTGCAAGGGGTTAAAGCGGAATCCGCTCGGACTCGGCACAGTGTTACAGTCCACCCTCTTGCTCGCAAGACGAAGAGGAAGCGGGGGAGAGGTTGTCGGCGTGCCGGCGTAAAACATTTTTCAGATCAATTACCGTGAATTCGCAGTAGTAGCAATTACTCGGGTAGAGCCCGATGATGGACGTGATCGTGATTCCGCGAAAATCTTGCTCGGCTGGTATCCGACCTCCGCATCCCCTCCGACCTCCGCCCCATCCTCCTCTGTCGTCGTTCTCGACGTCGTCGTCGTCGTCGTCGTCGTCGTCGTCGTTCTCGTCAGGGATCTCCTTGTCTCCGCGTGGCCTTTTTTCCTCGCTAATTGCATCCGGTCTTTGAAGCTAAGTTTGCGAACAGACGCTCAGTCGCCGGGGGATGAAAGAAAGGAGAAGCGCGGCCGAGCGACGGGGGTGTGCGGCGAGGGGGGCGGGGTGGTGCGCCGCGCGGAGACGGGCCGCGCGTAAAGGTGACGCGGGACGAAACGAGCGGATAGGTAGATAGGCGAGTAAAGAGATAGATGAATAGAGGGTGCGCGGAGATGGGGAAAGGATTGCGAGAACTCGATGACGGGGGACAGGAGAAGAGAAGAGAGGAGCTGAGAGGAGAGGAGAGGAGAGAGGGGAAAAAATGCTGGGAAACAAGCGGAATGGCGACGGTGCCGTCGACTGAGACGAGCGCCGGTAATCGATTGGATGCGGCGGTCGCACGGAAACGGCCAAGTATATTGGCATAATCAGTCCGCGGCACGTTACTACTTGTCGAACCTGATTGTAACCTGAGAGCGGACGCCATGTGTACCGCCCCGTAATTCGTCGGATCGCCCCCCCCCCCCCCCCCCCCCCCCCGGCCCTGGCGGGCCATCGTATCGCGGTTACCGGAATTAACGTGATTAAAAATGGCGGTCTGGCCTGACGACTCCGATGCCCAAGTTCGGCGGTTTTGTTCGGCCGAATCGAAATCTGATGGGATTACCGGGGACAGCTGGCGCCCAGAAATTCCGCGGACGAGGGGGAGGGGGAGGAGGGAGGGCTTAATGGAGATCGAAGGGAGCTTTGTTAGTCTCGCGCGCGCACGGTAAGATTTATATTCGGGCTGTCGGAAAAGTTCGGCGAATTTTCTAGTATTTCAAGCGGCGCGAGCTTTTGTTTAGGGATTTATTTGGGATTGTAAAAATGAAAACGTCATTGTCGGTGAATGGATTGTGGTAGTGGGGTAACTGATAATAAAGTAAAATTGATGAAATGGCTGCGATTATATGTACAATTGTAAATCTCATTTTGTAATTGTGAAAATTGTGAGTTCACCTTTGTGAGAATTGACTGAATATATTGCATGATTGGGGAGGTTGCAAAAAATGGAAAATACTGAGAACGAGTCAAATGGACAATTATAAATCATCTTTTGAAGTTATAAAAATTATAAGTTCAATTCTATGGGAATCGACTGACTGGATTGTATTATTGGAGCAACTGCTAATAGTGCAAAATAGCAAAAATGGGTCGAATAAGCCATTATAAATCACACTTTGCAATTATTCAAATTATAAATTCACTTTTGTGTGACTTGACTGAATAAATTACATTATTGAAGCAGCATATAAAACTGCAAAATAACAAAAACGACTGCGATCAAATAAGTGATTGTAAATCTCATTTTACAGTTATAAAAATTATAAGCTCAGTTTCGTGAGAATTAGAGTAATAAATTATATTATTGAAGCAATAATTAAAATTGTAAAACATCAAAAAACGAGTCAAATAAGGTATTATAAATTTCATTTTACAGTTACAATAATTGTAAGTTCACTTTTGTTGGTATTGGCCGGATAGATTACATTCTAGAGCATTTGTTAAAACTGCAAAATATAAAAGTCAAATAAGCCATTATAAATCTCATTTTGCAATTGTTTAAATTAGAAATTCGCTTTTGTGGGAATTGACTAAATAAATTAAATTATTAGAGCAACCATTAAAATTGTAAAATACCAAAAATGACCATGGTCAGATAAACAATTGCAAATCCCATTTTATAGTTATAAAAATTATAAATTCACTTTGGTGAGAATTGGATTAATAAATTAGATTATTGGAGCAATAACTAAAATTGTAAAATACCAAAAAACGAGTCAAATGAGCAATTATAAATTTCATTTTGCAATTATAAAAATTATAAATTCACTTTTGATGGAACTCACTGAATAGATTATAATATTGTAGCAACTGCGCTAATAGAAATTATAAATAAATTGGATTTTGAGCGCATAAACTGCGTCAATGCGCACAGTGAATATTATTGTTCGATATGTTTAGTATTAATAAATGCAAAATTGTGTCTAGTATAGTTAAGTCTCATATTACACAATATATTTAGGATCGTAATGAATGTCATGTGTTAACTATAACAATTCTTAAATTAAAATAAATAAAATTAAATAAAATTAAAATTTAAAATAAATATCTTTTAATGCTACTGTTATAGAAATATAAAAATATAAGCTATAATAACCATAAGAATAATAATAATAATAATGATAATATTAACAGAACCTCTACTAACATAACCTATAATAACACAAACATTCACATCGAAATAACCGGTCGCTAAACTATGAAAAAAATTATTATACATTAAAAGACGTTAAAATAATTACCTAAGTTTACGTAAAAATTATAAAAATGACTAGAAAACGATTAAAAATCTCTAAAGTTCGAATCTGCATAAAAATCCTCGTTACGTTCGCAATTCGATGAAAAACCGTCGTTTCACGACGGTTTGTCGCGTGTTTTCGCGACGCCCGTTACCCAGGCGAAAAGTATGAAAAATTAGCGAGGATAGAGCGAGAACGATGAGCAGGCTGATCGTGGATAAGAGTCTATTTTTCCGGCGTAAAGATAAAGCCGCGCGTGTGAGTAAATCAATTTCCCGTCGGGCCGGGAGAAGTCTTCCTTAAGAAGGAGACCTGCGCGCGCCCGCGCGTCTTTACGGTTTTTTACAATCTTCTCCCAAGTCAATTTCCTTCCGTCGATGAAAAACTGGAAAACGGTTCGACACGCGTCTAGATAAATCAGGATGCTGATGACACACACACACACACACACACACACAGCGGGGCGCTCCGGCTATTAGATTCCGCTTTTTTTCTGGCATCTATTTTCAGTTCAACGAACGGTGTTCAGCGTTCGAGAGAAAAGACGGCTTCGCTAACGACGGAAGTGTGAAACACCGTCTTGGCAGTACGCAATAGCAACGAGCATTGTTATAAATACGAAAAATCTAGTGAATTATTGAATAGGAGATTTTTACTATTTTGTTTTTTAAATTTAAAATAGATAAGTAAAGCGATTGCTTGTAGTTTTTAGCTTTTCGAAATTAGATGGCGAAGTTACGAAATTGACAGAGAAATTAATAAAATTAACCCTTTGATTTTCTATGTCGAGTCGTGTTTTTTTGGTCATTTTAATAACTTGATTATTATTATTTGATTATTATACTAATTTCAAGTTACTAAAATGACTAAGAAACGGATAAAATGTCTAGATAATTTCTGCATCTTGCAATTAATAAAATCAAGCATAATAATATTAATATTACTATATTAATGTTAAGTTATTAAAGTGACTAAAGAAACAACAAAATATCTATGTAATTTCTGCATCCTGCAATTAATAAAATCAATTTTGATTTTGCACAGAGATCAGCAGTCTAATTACATCTTGTTATAATAGCTATAATAATATTAATTAATATTAATACAGTGTTAATATTATATTACATTTATACTTATATTAGTATCAATATAGCATTAATATTATATTACCTTTATACTTGTATTAATATTAATGTAGCATTAATATTATATAATATAATATCAATATTACTATCATTATAATATACATTGAACATAACAACTTTTATCCTAACCATAAAATCGGCGTTCCGATTACGTTAAATTCCGAAACAAATTACAAAGCCATCTTGACGCACAAAAGGGTCAATTTTCGTAGCAACATGTACATACACCAGCACAGTGTTTTTTTAGCCAGACTGCTCGAGAGGGTTCGAGATGGCCGCTATAAGTTGCTCGAGCTTTCGCCGGCCGCTATACCATGCGAATAGCGGCTTCGTAAAATTTTATAGGGTGACATACAATGGAGGTCTTAAGCGCGTCGAATGTCGGCAATTCAGGATTTCCCTGTGTTGATCCTCGGGGAGGCCCTAACAAACGGACTTTGAGCACTCTCGACGTCTCGACCACTTGATAATAGGATTCGGATATATATTACTCGAGCGTCTACCGCTTCGCAAATCCATGCGGATTCTCGGCTGCCTCGCCGGTTAAAGAGGCGCCAAAAAGATCATTACCTTTTCGCTCCATATAAATTGTCTATGCTGGCGGAACGCCATGCGCGTGAAATGTTTCGCGGGTACGTAAAGTGCCATGGGACGAGCGTGTTCGTAATTATTACGGTGTCCCCGTAAGTTTCTTCCTTCTTTTACTTGTTCGTGCTTGACCCTTTACACTCGAAGCCATTTTAACAGGTTGAATGCCACGGGGGTCACCGGTGACCGGCACTGAACTTGGCAGTGACGCCATGGGGGCCACCGGTGACCGGCGCGCTCAGATTGATGAAAATATATATAATTTAAACAAATGACAATACTTATAATTTTTTTATTATTATCATCGTTGATGTAGTGGTGTGAAGAAATGGATACAGTATAAAACATTTGAAATAAATATTTTAAAAACATTTATCTATTGTATATAATATTTCAACATTATATGTATCGCTTAATGGAAATTTCATCGTGGCGCCACGGACAATCCCGGTAAAATTGCTGTGGCATTCGACGTGTTAACTGTGAATCTGAAATGATTTTTCAGAGTTATAGTATTTCCTTCTTATACTACCAGTTGCATTTTATATATATATGAAATTGTGTCTTGTGACCCATGCCAACAGTTCCAATTTTAACAATTTTTTCTATCTAAACTTTGATGACGCAAAGATTATTTTTGGCTTTGGCCAATATATTGTTAGGACATGGGAGAGATAGGAAAAAATAACACAATGAATTGTTGAAAAGAAACAACGTTTCTCATTATACATTTCAGTTTTTACACATATTACGTAAAATTGTCGGCCGTCTTCCTTGCTTCATGTGTAGCGATATCGTCGCAGCGAATATACCTTAGTATATCCGTAAATCTATCTCTAGACGTTACAGTAGCATAAAATCTTCTTGAAACTGCATCATCGTCTTTCCACAAATCGCTTTTGCATTCTCGCGATTCTCTGAATCTCCCAATTAGCAATAATAGTCCGAAAAATGCATCCATTTCTATGCCAGGTCTACTGGTTTCCATTTCTTGTTCGATGGTATGCTCTCCCTCGCTTTTTTATTCGTCCATAATACGATATCGTCGATTATTTCATCATTGATAAATAAATGGAAGCACTCGTCTTCTGTTTCTATATGTCCACTTTGCTCGGTAAGTGAACATTTGCGTGGAAGATTTTGCAATTTCGTAATGTCCATTGGTGCAATATGTTGCCAATTGCGACCAGATACCGCTACACTTTCTGCAGATTCTGCTGTATCTTCTTCATCCGAATCAGAATTTTGTTCTTCGGGTTCGGCATCGCTGTTAGATGCACTTCCACCATCAGATGATTGTTCACAATCGTGAAGGTCCTCTTCTTCAATCTCATCGATAAGAAATTGATCATTTTTTTGAGAGGTAGACATTTTGCCAAGTAACAAACGAATATAACGATAACAAAGATAACAAAAACAATGGAAATAATGAATAATAAATTAGTAAATATATATAATAGAACTCTTGGCGCACGTCTTTCTCTCTCAAAGTGTTTTATACAACTAATCTGCCTCAAAATCAACGACGTTTCTCCTTTTGGTGGGATTATTGTCCCACAATATGGGACAATTATTTGTCAAATGGGATTATTATTTTGGTGGGAATATAATACGTCATTATGGTGGGGCCGCTGCAAACATTGGCGGTCTCTTTGCTACTAACACAGACAACTTCGGTACTGTATACGTTACAAGGGTCACGAATGACTCCGGCATAGGAGGCGGAGGGTTAACCCCTTGCACTATAATAACGAGTCAGACTCGTGATAAAGATTCCACATAAGATCTACTAAATATGAATATTATTAATTTCTTCTACATCGAAATAAGAATAAATTCTTCTGTCATCAAAGTTAAGAAACAAAATTATATAAATACGTTAAAATAAACAAAATTGTTTAGTACAATTATTAAAAATATTAAGGATAAATAAATGCTGACCAACGCAGCGTGAAAGGAATCGTAGTGCAAGGGATTAATAAAAATATACCAGCTTTGTTCCATTTAAAATTCGATAAAATTCCTGGGCAACACGGGTCTATTTTTGATCTGAAATCCTGTGCCTCAAGGAGTTAAGCCAGAACAAAATTTCACCCCCTCCTCCACAATATTTAAACATCAAACGAAACACACGGCAAATAAAAATTCCCTTCTTCCAGGAAATTATACAAATCAAAAAGCGCCCACGGTCACCCTATAACCCGACAGAAGAGAACGGTAGGGCAAGGGGTTAACGACAGCGCCGTCGACACGAAAAACGAAGACCGCGGTCGCAGCAGGATCGTAGCAAAGGAATCCGACAGAACGTTAAAAATGCCCACACTCGGGCAGAGGGGAGGCGGGGCAGGGTCTAGGAAGTCGGCGCATCTACCCGTCTCGTATACAACCCCTGAAACGAGTCTAGCAAAAAGAAGAAGAGCCGTGAATCCTCGGCGTGCTCGCCCCAGGTCCTCTTAGAACGCGCAGCGACCCGCTGGAAGTCGGGTATATGTATATATATATATATCTGTTTCGCCCTCGCTGGTTCGCAATTATCGGACGATCGTTTCGCGCGGTGCCAGCGTGCCTTTGACACTGTCAAAAGACGGTTGCTGGCGGGCCGGTAGGCTACCACCCTCGCGCGCGCGCGCGCGAGGGTGCCCGCGGATACAGAAAGGCGGCGAGGGCGGCGACGCTGAAAGAAAATCGCAATTCATTAAAGTCCCGGTCGCCGCGTCGCCGTTTTATTATATGTTGAACGTTGATTTAGGGATCGCGGCGGGGAGCAACCAACCGCGACGCATTGTCTCGGCACTCGCCTCATGCTGGGCATTGTTAGCTCTCCCATTGTCCGGTACATCGCGCGTCCCCCTCCCTCTCTGGCCGCCCTCCTTCTCTCTCTCTCTCTCTCTCTCT
>NW_027581044.1:7756-10640 GCF_028453695.1 Augochlora pura
TCTCTCTCTCTCTCTCTCTCTCTCCCTCTTTCTCTCTCTCTCTCTCTTTCTCTCTCTTGCCCGTTCAACCCCCAACAACACCGGCTAGTACCGGCGGGAGCACGTATGCGTGTAACCCCGAGGCCGGCCAGCCTCGAGTGACGTGAAGAGTATTTTCCAGCGATTAATTGTTTTCAACGGGCGCGCGCGCTCCTTTTTCTGGCGCATCGCTACTTCGATCGCGAGAGCCTCTCCATTCGAAACGCTCCGAAAACCCCTCCCGTTTTTTAGGGCTTTTCCTTCGACTCGCGATCGGAAACCACGGTCCAAAGAACGGTTTTAGTTGCCGCGACTTTATAGCTTCCGCTCGCTGTTCCCGGTTACTTTTTATGCCTGTTCGCGATTGTTGATCGCGGGAACGACGCCGACGTCGCTAGGACACTGGGTGTACGGGATGTTAACGTTTTATCGACCAGTCATCTGATCGTAACAATTTTCGTTTCTATTTTGATTTTATTTATCTTATTAACCCCTTGCCATACCGCGAATCTCTCAAAATGCCGTGCCAAACTTGGTCGACGGAATGGTTGCTGGAGGCGCCGAGAAATGGGGCTCGAGTGGTGCAATTTGAAACACATTACCTTACGACTGAGTTACATAGTCCCACTCTCGTATTTACTTCACACGATGAAAATCTTTGAAAATTTAGATAAATTTGAATAAAAAATTTGTAGAAATACTTTAATTATTGCATATAATAAAGATAACACGTTGCTTATACGAGGACATATAATCCCATTCAAGAGAACCAAGAATGGACCCGAGCTGACCCGAGACTAGGATCACGAGTCAGACTCGTGATATTTATGTTTGGCACCAAATGTCGATAACGAGTCAGACTCGTGATATTTACGTTTGGCACCAACTGTCGATAACGAGTCAGACTCGTGATATTCATGTTTGGCACAAAAATTTCATCACGAGTCAGACTCGTCAAAGTATGGCAAGGGGTTAACGCGTTCGTCGCCGACGATCGGACACTAAAATCCCCACATAATTAACCCTTTGATTACTGTTGGCGCCTATTGGCGTCCGACACATGTTGGCTTCCCGGTACTGTAGGCGCCAATAGGCGTCAAGATCAAATTTCGCCCCCGTTTATTCTTAAATTTGATTAATTATATATTGTGTAATATTCATGTTATATTGGGTTGTCCGGAAAGTTCGTGCCGATTTTTTAGGAAAATTAAAACGCAGCTCATTTAAATACGAGTATACATTTATTAAATTATATAGGTACCATTCCGTTCCACAACCTTTCTCCATCTTTCATGCAGCTTGAGAATTCCGTCCTTCCAGAACCTCTCAGGTTTTTCGGCAAAACATTTGTCCAAATGGGTTTTTATCTCAACCAAAGAGTTGAAATGTTTTCCATTAAGGGAATTTTGTAATGATCGGAAAAGGTGTAAATCCGAAGGCGCAAGGTCTGGCGAATACAGTGGATGGGGTAAAACATCCCAACCAAACTGCAACAATTTTTGCCGAGTTCTCAAAGACACACGAGGTCGCGCATTGTCCTGATGACACACGACGTCCTTCCGATTCGCAATTTCTGGACGTTTTTGTTCAATCGATGTCTTGAATTTATCTAATTGAGAGCAATACTTTGCCGAATCTGTTGTTTCATTATTTGGTAAAAGTTTGTTCTCGATTTCTGTTCTAATCATATCTTCGTCTGTGGTGAACGACCTACCTGGGCGTTCTTGATATTCAAGGTAGAAATTTCCAGCTTTAAACCGAGCAAACCACTTCAGCACAATTCTTTCGGCTACAGCATCCTCGCCATAAACAGCGCATATCTTATTTGCCGCTTGTGTGGCATTTTTGCCCTTTCGGAAAATGAAAAGCGTTAAATGCTTATAATACACTTTATTTGCCACCATATTCTAAGGCGTATAAAACTAATAAAAATTAACGAATCGTAACCGAACTTTTTTCCAAATATGTCTGAAGTTATCTCTTTTAGAATATGTACACATGTCATTTGTTTTCAATAATTGTGATATATTCAGTCAAGCCTCTCACGCTACCTACCGAAAATCGGCACGAACTTTCCGGACAACCCAATACATAGTTCGCGTAATAACGGAATAATGCTCTTCTTATAGAGCAACACGTGGGTGTTTTTCCACGCAGTCAACTAAGATAATAACGAACCATTATATTGTTGCGCGTTCTCGACGCCCGTCGCGGCATCTCGTATAATCTTTATTTATTTGCAGTTAACAACAACTATTAGCACTAAGAACAATATATCTGTATCTATTATAATTCGTAAACGTCCTCTCGCTTCGATAGCTCGAGAGAGTCTCTCGACTGACTGTCGATTCAACGACTCCGTGACAACCCCGAACTTCTATTTCCTTAGGGGTTGTTCACTATGAAGTATTTCTTCATTACAGCGACTCCACATGATCAACCGTCGTAACAATATAAATAAAATGCAACTGGTGGTATAAAAAGGTAATATTATAACTCTGACAAATCATTTCAGATTCACAGTTAAAATGGCTTCGAGCGTAAAGGGTTAAGTTGGAATAAGTGCTAATGGTCACAGGAGCGCTAGTGCAAGGGATTAAACAATAAATATCGTCTACTGATATCGCATAAAAAGAAAGACGAACCTTATGGGATACCCTAATACTTTTGCAGCGTAATGTCAGCGTGATATCGGCGCGTTTTCAATGCACATTCGAAATCGCGATCTCTGATAAAAATCCGTCTACATCTCGATCTCGACGGTCCACGATCGCGTTGATCTAATTGCCGGGAACACGGGGGAGGCAGCCGACTCTTTTCGATACGGTGACACGACAAGAACACCTTGCCGGCGCCCGAACAAAAC
>NW_027581045.1:0-4988 GCF_028453695.1 Augochlora pura
TACGGGAAGGGATTGAACCGAGCCAACAGACTCCGTACGCGAAGTGGTCTCGATGATGATAATTTGATCGGTAGCATGTGCGTCCGCGAGAGACGCAACGATGGACAGCCATGAGTGACGCGACCGATACGGGGTATCGATCTCCGTGGGCTATCATTATTTAATGGTGTAACACTACAGTTAAAAGTGACAGGAGTTATCGGTATGGAGCTCCGCGAGCAGACAGAGAGGGGGATAAAAGCGACATTCCTCCCGCGTAATCGGCGATTAGAGAATGGCAATGGCATTTAATACCCATACAGGTTCATTAAAAATAGATCCGCGTTTCCTTTTCATATTCGCGTTGTAATCTCGTTGGCCAAGCATTGCTAACAGCTTCTCAAACATCCTTCTTCCACGCGTACCGTTTGTTGCCACTTCTACGTTTTTTTTTTCTCGCTTGATTGACAACCGCTGATAATCGTTTCTTCATTTAATTATGTCGTAACACGTGTTTTACTTCGACGCGTCCGATTCCTATAATCTTTTTTCTGTAATTATCGCTGCCTCTAATGTTTAACGCTGGCCAGTCTTAATCACCTTGCGTTATCTTCTCAACCCCGTCGCGCTATAATTTATTTCACGGCTACGTTCATTAGCACGCGTCATGTCTTTAATCGTTTTTCTAATTAAACGAGATCATTTCTGTTTCTCGTCGTTTATTTTCATTGATAAACTTTGATGGCGGAATAAGTAGATTCTGTTTCGATCTCGAAAGAAATGAATAATTGTATATAGGTTAGGGATGAAATATTCAGCGCGAGTTTGACTCGCTGTTTTAGTGCTAGCGGTTCTGCCATTGTAAAATCCCTTTCTCTCTCTCTCTTTCCCTCTCTTGTCTTTTTTACAATGACTGCAATCATAAAATTGTTTTCGAATTTAAATAAAAATCGTCCGCATTAACCCTTTGCGACGAGTCTGTCTCGTCATAGAGATTTCTATTAACCCCTTTATTGTTAACCCCTAACGTTGATCAGCACTTATTTGTTCTTAATATTTTTTCCTAGTGAGACCAAACAATTTTTGTTTCTTCTGGTATTATTATTTACTTTCGTTTCTAGACTTTGATTACAGAAAGATCTGATTTGATTTCGATTTAAAGGAGATTAATAATATTCATATTTAGCAGATGTTGCATGAAAGATCCTTGTCACGAGTTTGACTCGTTATTATAGTGCAAGGGGTTAATATCTTATTAAGTATAAATGTTATTCCGTTCTCTTTAAGCCTACAATAAATTCTATAAGAGATTATTACAGTAGAAAAAGTGCTCATCTTTGTAACTATGAAGAATATAGTACCGCAAGGGGTTAATAACGTGGAACTAAAATTAAATGAAATCTTGTCGAACGTTATTCCGTTCTTTAAGCTTAAAATAAATTCTATCAGAAATGATTACAGTAGAAAAAGTGCTCATCCTTGTAACTATGAAGAATATAGTACCGCAAGGGGTTAATAACGTGGAAGTAAAATTAAACGAAATCTTGTCGAATATGACATTCTCGAATTTCTTCTTCGAACGGTTCAACCTTTCTTTTTTCCGTCATAAATGCACAAAGGACGAACAGATCCAACCCTGTGGAATTAACGCGACATAACATCGTGGTAACACTGTTACGTTTCCCCGCGGACAATAAATCCTTATCGACGAACAGGATCGAGACGGGTGAAAAGACCGAGATGCGTATCTACGCGGCTAAGGGTTGACGAACTATAAAAAGAGGGAGATCCCGGTGCACCGCGTTGTTCGTTCAATGAATAGGAGAGACGGTGAAAAGGAGCGGAGTCCTCCTCCTCGTGTTTCCTCAGGTGTAAGAACACGCGCGCGTGCGTGCGGCTGTGTGAGTGGAATGTGAGTCAGCCAGGTAAAGACGCCCGGCGAAAAGGAAGAAAGGGGGCCAAAGAAAAACGATCAACATTCCCGGTGCAACCCCATGAGTCACCGGGTCGTCATCCCCGGTTCAGAGCTACCTGCCGCCACCTGTTGCACGCGCCTACTTTCTAGGTCGCGTTCACTTTTCAACCCGTTCGCGCGACCGCCACTTTCCACCTTGCGCAATTTCTGATTTCCGTCTACGCGCGAAACCGATCGCGCGCGTTCCATCGTTTCTCCATCGATTTTTCTTAGTGTACATTTTAATGTAGGATGGTGCACAAGGTACAGGAGGGTGATGATTCAGTTTATTATTCTCTGAGTCATATATTTGTACAAAATTAATTACATCATAATAGAACAAAATATTATAATAAAATACAAAATTGATCGGTCAATATAATTTAACTATATTTTTAAAATGCAAGTATATTTATAAAGCTCTTGATACCGGAAATCCTGACTCTTCAAATTTTACCTCAATAAATTATTTCGACTTTATAAAACTGTATTTTTTAAATGCAAAAATATAGATAGAAGCAGACATTTTTTCAAAATGCAAAAATATTGATAAAATTCTTGTTATCAGGAATCTTGACTTTTCAAATTTTACTTCAATAAATTACTTCAATTCTACAGAACATTATCTTTAAAGTGCTGGAATATTGATAAAGTTCTTGGTATCACAACTCTCGACTATTCAAACTTCAACAAATTACTACGATTCCATAAAACTTCAAATTATTACCAAACGTCGATAGATTTCGCGAGTACTGTGCTACCTAAATAAAAATGAAAAAATCATATTTCAAACAACGATCTCGGATTAACCGCTTAGCTGCGTCGATGTATTTTGAAGATAAATTTTGTTACGCGTTTTATGGATCATACTGAGTGTAGTTCTTTTCATAATTGTTCTAGGATTATTCTGAAACGATATTTACGAATGTGTTACCATAAGCATATTAATATAAACAGTAAGAGAAGCATTTTTATTGCAAGATGTAAAATTGCCATTTCCATGTGACGTGTATAGACGTCGTACGCGGCTAACAGGTTAAACGAATCAAATAATTAGATAATATCATCTAAAAGGACTTTGTAAAAATTGTTACAGCAGTTAGAAAATTAGCCAAGGCAACTCCTAGCTATAACAAATTTTCGAAAAGTGCTGGATAGTGTACCAGACGAGTTTTCTGAATTTAATGAGCTGCCGACCGTTGTGCAACGATTTTCGTGGAATACTCGATCGGAATGGGAGAAACAACGTGCCACGCAACGAACGTGCTCCGCGGTGTTCCGAGAAAATTTCATTCAGGATCGGTGCACGATTTACGGCGAACCTGCGCGGCGGACAGTTCCGGTTTCTCGCGATGATTCACGGCGGACTCGAATTCCACCGGTAGACGCGGTTCATTCAAGAAATCGGTTCTTCCTGGAACCGATCAAGCCTCGCCGCGCCGTTTCTCTCCCCAACGTTCGATACCGGGAACGGAGAAACAAGAACCCACTCGAATATGCTAGTTAAACACGTGGTTAAACAAACGATAAGAACACCGATAACGGTGTTTGACTTTGTTTAGAATAAATATTGGCCCGAGATTATATTACCTTTCATTTCTATTTTATTTGCTGAATTTCTTCTGTTTACCCTTTCGTTTAAAAAAAATGGTTTCTTTTATCAACGAATCGATCATTTTTCTATGGTTAATTATGAAAACGATGTACCGTAGCACTCGACTCGCTAGTTAACAGCACGGTTAAACAAACGGTAACGATAACGACGTTTAACTTAGTTCAACAGATTAGTCGTCGTATTAATCCCTTTGCACTCGAAGCCCTTTTTACTCTAAGTCCAAATTGTATTAGATTGTCCCATAAGTTTCTTCTGCGCTACGCTATGAATGACTCTAAGTGGCTGTTTTTATATAAATATGCAGACTTATCACTTAGCCGTTCATGGCATCTGTTTCAGACGTCCCAGAGCTCTTTCAAAGTACGTTTCGTTGGTGACAAAGTCTTTTTTAAAATATTTTCTGCACCGTTCGATATGGAGAGCCAAGAGAAGCATTTGCGGCATGTTTATGCTTCATTGCTTTAAAAAAGGCAATAGTGCAGAGGACACTGCAGACGAGATTTGCACCGTTTACGGGAGTGGTACTACAACTATTAGGACCACTCGCAATTGGTTTAAAACATTTAGAGCTGGAAATTTCGAGTTGAAAGATGAAGACCGCAGCGGCTGTCCAGCATCGACGGATACGGACATTATCAAGACTGTGCTCACTGAAATTCCGCGATATAGTGTGCGTGAGATAGTGGATGCTACTAATATTCCCCAGACAACGGTACATAAGCATTTAATCAAGATGGGATATGCGAATCGATATGAAGTTTCGGTTCCACACCTATTGACGGAGACTGGCCTTATGAACCGCGTCTCTACGTGCGATTTGCTTCTCCAGCGACACGAAAGGGATCCTTTCTTAAAGAGGCTTGTCACTGGAAACGAGACTTGGATTTTATACCAAATTGTGCATCGAGAACGCACTTGGTCTAAGGAAAATAGACCTTCGACTGCTACGAAGCCTGGACTTCATCCGAAGAAGGTTCTTTTGTGCATTTGGTGGAACTGGAAAGGTGTAGTATACTACGAGCTCCTTCCTCAAGGTGATACGATCAATGCTGACAAATATTGCAATCAACTGGATCAATTAAAAAGCCGCCTTAGCTGAAAAACGGCCAGAATTGGCAAACCGACGAGGCGTCGTTTTCCATCGCGACAACGCAAGACCGCATGTCGCGTTGGTCATAATGCAAAAATTATTATAGTTTCATTGGAACGTTCTACCTCATCCTCCTAGCTCCTCAGACCTCCATCCGATTATCACTTGTTCCTCTCCTTAAAAAATTCTCTCCGTGGTAAATCTTTCAAATCCATAAGCGAAATAAAAGCGCACCTAGATGAATATTTTGCAAATAACAACAATTTTGGAAAGAGGGCATAATGAGGCTTCCTGAGAGATGGAAGAAGGTTATAGAACAGAACGGTACATGTATAACATAATAAATCCAC
>NW_027581046.1:0-4987 GCF_028453695.1 Augochlora pura
AATATTCATATAATGTAATATAATATTCATATAATGGAATATAATATATAATTAAATCAGAGGAACGAAATCTTACGGCAATTAAACCTGCTTCGCTGGCGCAGCGCCATTAAAAAATACCGTCGTACCTGTCCTATTCATTGCAGTCCGGCGAGTAACATCATCCGACAATAGAAACGTGGCCGGACCAGTCTCCGATCAATAAACAAAATGTCTCTAAATAATCCAGTTCCAACCAGCAACATTGTAGAATTAGCAGCATACTTCGCCGTAGGATTTGCATGAGAATTAGCAAGGGCTCTAGCATCAAGGGTTGCTCCTCTTGTCGTGAGCATCTCTATTAGAGATTCGAGAACGATTTTTTCACGGAACCTCGAAAATTCCTTTAGGACCTGTCCATCGAACCGTGGTTCCCTTTGCGGCCGGACCAGATGGTTCCGGGGCTCACTCGAGTCTCCGTTCAGCCGAGAACACAGCTTCCGCGGCGGATCTGGTCCTCTTTGATCCCCGTTTGTCCGAGTCGCCTAGCCGGGACCTACCACGGATAATCCTACAGTGGCAACAACGCTCTCTCACCCTTCCACGGTTATGTTTCCAAAACATCTAATATCTCGCGCTCTGCCGGGTCCGCTGAATGCCGGTCGAGATCCGGCCCCGTTTCTCTACGGGGGTACGATCGCGCGCAACCCCCGTGCGCCGATACTGTTTTCTTTCCGCCGGCTCGTGGGATTACGTGCCCGTGGAGCCCGGCCGGAGAGGATCCCGTTGCAAGCGTCGTCTCACGCGACGATTGGCAGGCGTGAAGAATCGCGGCACAATGCCGCGAGTAAAATACTGTCGGTCGCGATCATAATGCACGGCGAACACGCTGAATCAGCCATTAGGCTGCTATTCTGCTATGGTTTTTAAAAATCAATCTTCCCCGGACCGGGGCTTCGAAGTGTGCTCTTCTATTGTGCGGGCTACGTAAACGAGGAAATAAACCGCGTTGCTGAACTCTAGGCAACGTCGGATATTGTCCGTTGGATTTTCAGCGTGCAAACTGATGTACAGCTTTGGGATATTTGCTTACACGCGACAGCGAAATTGAAGCGTTAATGGTTTCTAAACGAAGATTTTTAGACAGGTGGAGGTTTCTTAAAAGACGTCGTAAAATTGTGAATTTCTTTTTAAATAAAAATTTCAAATACCTAGTTTGCAATAGAATATTTTAATTTTTAATATTATGTATAATATTAATCATCTATAATATCCTGAATTCAAGGGTCGTCTATAATATTCTAAATCTAAGGGTACCGAAAAAGTGTTAAGTTCATCGCTCTCTACGAACTCGGAGAAATTTTTCTCGAATATATCGTTTACGGTGTCGCAAAGTTTGATCTTTTCGCTGTAATTTGAGGGGAGAAACAAGTCGCTACGATTTTTTCTTGCAAAGTTACGGTACTTTAAACGATACATATGCCGACGGTATTAGAAATAAGACAAGGTACACCACAAGGTGTATATTACGTGTAATTTGATTATGTACTCTAAGCGCATTTCGTCTAAATAATATAGAATAGTGAAATTTGAAAAGGTGCCTCCTTTTTAAGAGACATTTAATATTCTCGATATCACCAATAAATATACAATAAAAAAAAGAAAGTTATTAACACCTCGTCCGCAGGTAATGCGTTCCTTAAAGCAAAGGAATTTTTTGTTTGAATTTTACAGCACGTTTTATACCTAATTCTGAATTTTTCCTTCGCCAAAAGTTTCTGCACCTCGGCGAAACAAGTACGAAAATCTACGGTCGGACCCCGTGACGAAATCTTTTATGCTTCCATGGCAAAAGACTCCTAAAACTTCGAGAGCAGATCGTGCCCGAGCGGAACCCGCAGAATTTTTACTGCGCCGTTTATGGGCACCGTCGGCAATTTTCGAAAGCCCGGCCAAATGAAGATGAAAATAGAGTCCCCCCGCGGCTGTCCCCAACACCGTCGCCGTATTTCTTCATCGTTATTCGACGGGGCTCCCGACCAGACCGGATAAAGATCTCCTCCTCTTGGCGCGGTGCACGGGGGACGCGAGCTGACAATCGGAATTGCTTGAAAGATCGAGTATTGGTAATCGGAGTTTTCGCGAGCGGGGAACGAGGATCGGTGGGGACGGTTAGTGGCCGTCGCTATTATTGGCTGTTTCCTATCGTGTTTCACCATTGTTGCTTTATGCAGATCACCGCGACGATTCTGGTTCTCGTATTATTGTCACCGCGATTAAAATACTTTTTATGCTGCGAAGTGACGTTTCGCTGTACTTTTTGATTTAGTTCTCAATGACTGTACCTTCTCGCTATAGAATCGAGTGCCCCGTATCTCTAATTTATTGACTGTGCATTTTAATCGTTACTTTAATCGTTAAATTAAATTTTCGTAGTTTATAATTATTTTTGATAATTATTGCACGAATTTACAAAGACGATTGTAAGGAACAAAAATCGTAGAAGAGTACATTGCTTGTGTTACCAATTTTGATAAGTTGAAAATAGTAGAATATATTAATATAATAATATAATAAATACATAAAATCAGTAGTCTGGTTATAACAAAATGGTTGTAGAATTTATTACAAGTCTTACTATGATTAAATTACAAACCAGTGTTAATACGTGAGTGAATATAATACGAACACTACCGCGTGATTTTTGGATGGTAGTAAACCTATATAAAAATGAGCTCAACAAAATTTCTCTAAAGAAAATCTTCAATGGAGACATAAGCAAATTTAACAATAAAAAAGCATAACAAACTTAATGCCTAATATAATAAAACCTATATAAACCTATATGAAATAACATATAGTGAAATGATGAATTAATTGAAGCTAGAACATATAAATTTGACACAAGTTGACATAACCTCTAAAACGTGTAAAGATAATCTAATCCAAGCTGCCCTAACCTATAAAACTCATAAACCTTGAGCATAAACTTTGGAGGACTCTAAAGCCGTCCATATACTTAAAATAAAGGGTTCTCTTTGAAATCACTGAAAAGCTCGAGATTTCCAAGAAATTCGCGGCGTAGCATCAGTTTGAAATTCTCAGAGGCCGAATTCCGGTGGGAGAATCGGCGTGAAAATGGCGACGGACGATCGGCCGAGCGGATCCGCGCCGTGGCCCGTCCGAAATAAGTTGATCCTGAAAAATAAGAGGCCGGGTCGCGGCCCGAGGAATGTTTTCTTCACGGCGCTCCGATCGGATCGAGATGAGATAGACCGATACTGTCTTCCTTAGACGAGAAACCGTGCGCCATTGTCTGGCTTATCTCACGAAGGTGTCCCACACGAGGTGAAATCATCGGCGAAACAAAAGGGGCGACAGGGTGTCAGGAATGGCGGAGACGGTCTCCGGTGCCACAATGCCCAGGTATCCACGGGACGTGGCATAAATATATAATACGTTTATGCGGCGGCGTTCCTTTTCAAGGTGTTCCTACGCCGCGCACGACAGTCTTTTATTTTCGACCTTTGAGCCCGGCAGCAGCGTCCTAGGCGGAGAAGAGAGAGAGAGAGAGAGAGACCCTTTCCCATTCAGCGAACACCGGAGAAGGACAGATCACACGGAGGAGGGGCCCTCCGGGCACCATCCATCGATGTATCTTTCATCCGAGGGCGATCGATTTGTGCGTAGATCGCATTGTTTGCCCGACAGCTCCACACGGGGCTTAGGAATGATCCTCCTTCTATTTCCGTCCCGTGTCGCTGCTACCAAGATTACCGATTCAATGGCATTTATGCGATAAAGGGACAGGATAAAGCCGGGACTTAGCGGCAATGAAGGAATCCGATATAAATGACGTTTCATTTGCATCTGTTGCGACAGACGACGCCACGGAAGCTAGATCGAACGGATTATAATCGCACAAAGAACCCTCCTCCTCCTCCTCCTCCTCCTCCTCTTCGATCGGACGAAAAAATTTTCCCTGCAAAATTTACGATTCGATCGGAGGCTACCATCTTGTTCCGTGCCACTACACGACATTTCGTTGAATCTTTCTGTACCTGTCGCTTATAGCGAATTCGTATTATGTAGTTTTACATTCGCTCTCTTGTCGCTTTATCGGCCGGAAGATTTTGCAAGAGTCTTCGCGTGACTAAATGTAATGCGACAGGTTTATAGAACTTGTATAGATATGTTTTCTTTATGTTGCAAACCGATCTGTTAATCTTATAGACATTTAGAAAGAATGAACGATAATTATAATCTCTGCTCAGGATATTCGAGAGTAGTTTAGCGATATACAGGGTGTCTAACTTAAAACAGGACTTTCTTGAGGATTTTCTTAAGGATTTTTTTAAGGATTTTCTTCAGAATAATTTGAAGATTTTTTCCGACAAAGGTAGAAAATCGTAGACAATTCTGAGAAAAGCGTGGAAGAAATTACATTTACAAATTAAAATTAGGGTCTAGAGAGGACAATGGGTGGTCTATCCGAAGTGAAACATTGTGTAGTATTTACAGAGCACAGAGGACTTAGTGTACAGGTTATGTCAAGGGAAGCATTTACAGATCGCAAAAGAATCGCTACATAAAGAAGTCACTGTGTCTTCGTAATACCTCTTCATGAAGAAGATAATTAGATGACGTTAGATGGGTCGTCCTGTATATCAAAACAGAGGACTTAGTATACAGGTTATGTCAAGGGATGTATTTAGAAATCGTGACAGAAACTTTTCATAAAGAAATCATCAACGTTTCGTAATACCTCTTAATGAAGGAGATGGTTAGATGACGTTAGATGAAACATCCTGTATATCAAAACAGAGGATTTAGTATATAGATATTTAAGGGTAGTATTTAGAGATCGCGACAGAATGTCCTAATAAAAAAGACACTGTTTTCGTAACACTTCTTTACGAAGAAGATAATTAGATGACGTTAGATGGAACGTCCTGTATATCAAAACAGAGGACTTAGTATACAGGTTATGTCAAGGGAAGTGTTTAGA
>NW_027581047.1:0-4986 GCF_028453695.1 Augochlora pura
ATGTTGGAAAATGAATCACACGTTATTTACACAGAATGGGTGCGCCATTGGATGTCGCTATCGACTTTGATCACACATAGCTACGGCACTGCCGAGTCCAATCCAAACAAACAAGCAGCGGACCATGTAGCGATAAAACGCCGGGTACGCGTTACCGACTAGAGTTGGGCTAAGTGTTTAGGTAAATGAAAATTTAGATTAACAAATGAAAGCTAAATATAATCTTTATTCAAAAATTCGACTAAAGAAATTATTTATCCGTCGAATAAATCTTTGAATAACTGTTGCCAGCTAAAGTAAAAGTGATGCCGAGCGTGTCGAGCTTCGAACGTGAAATACAATGTAAGCGGATCAAAGACAATGTAACCGGATAGAGAATCAAGCGATTTTAATAGCAATTGACAATTTTTAATTTTATATTTTTGCTAGAATAATATATCTATGAGGCACCAATTAGAAACCAATGTATGGCTTGTATTAAAAAGATACAGAAAAAATACCGAAAACCGTATGTCTGTCTCGATATGGTATATTTCAGACGGAGAATTTAAAAGTTACGGTCGATCACACGGATGCAATGGTCCGATTATATTCATAATGTGAATAAATAAAAACCGAGTAATATCATGGAGCGATATGTACTTACGTGCGTTTCTGCTTCGTGGCGTCGGTCAGAATGCACTCGAAAGAATGACATTCGACCCAGGGCTCGCAGGCCACTTGAACTTCAGATGTTTTCCCCACCTCAGAGGTTTTCTTTCCTTCGTGTGAATTAAGAAAGAATATGCATACTTTATCCATTGAATGTTTCCTAATAATTTAACATTTTCGCATATCATTTTATTGCGGATATTTCATGACTACCACAGCTTATGTATATTTTGTTTACCACTACATGATCTTATCATTGCTGTAGGAATAGGTATTGTGTAAGATAGGGCTCGGATTAAAATACCCGCGATAAAGAGCACTTTTAGAAGCTTGAAAAATGGCTCGATACTGTAATTGGAAATTGCCAATAGAATTCATTGACATGATCCAATCACATTCGGTCTTTTAAAATGCTCTGGCGCGTTGAAGTTGATTCCGTTAATTGAGAACTGGCGCCAAGTGTAAACAGTTAAACGCCAGCGACGCATGATCAGACCAGGGTTGAATCACAATTTTCGGGCCCTTGTACATGAGGCCATAGAAAGTTAACTTTCTGAACATAATGTTCAACAGGAAGCATCAGAATTTCTGCTCACATTAATCCAACACGTGCATGAGTTGAAATTGATAACGGAACATCAATTATCTCGTACTATCCGTTGTACAACTTGCAACCATACGATAGTTACACATAAAAAAAGTAATATTTTATCTGTGTCAATACCGACGATAAATACGACGAAAATCATGAACCTTGAAGAAATGGTATCGGCAACATTTTCAAAATGGCATGCTTTCGATAGTCCATGTGAGCATTGTGAAGTAGCAGGATACATAAAGCTGACATAACATCTGCTAGTCAGCTCGTAATAATTCATTTAAAGATATTTTTTGTTCAGAATCAGATGGTTTCAAAAATTAATAACGCGAACATCAAGGCTGTTTCTACTACGATATTGCACATAGCGCCGAAGTCGTACAAAGTTATTAGTGCCATTCTGCATCATGGCGAATCTATTCGATACATGCCGATGATCGTAACATTCGTACGACACGTTGGCCACGAGGTGCCAAAGACGCTTATATGTTTATTTTAGAAAATATATCGCAATAGACTATCATCTTAGAATCATCTTTCTTAGAAAATATATCGCAATCGCAATATACTATCATAAAACATGATATGATATGAAAAAGACGCTCGAAATTTTATTTAAATTTAAAGAAAGTACTGCAATAACACAACACAATAACAATAGCAAAAAGAAGTGAAATCACAACAAAAAACATTACCAGGGCAATGTAAAATACGCCAAGTAATTGAATTTGCTTGGGACTTTGGTTCCCACAAAAAAACTCCGATAAATTAACCCACAAAAAGTCTCCACAACAATGAATTCACGCAAACAAGCATACAGAAGATATTGTTACGTACGAACCCGGTCGTACCGTGCATTTTTCAAACATTCCATTCGCAGAAAATTCTAATCTCCCCTACAACGAGGGAGGCGGCGACCACCGCGTTTTAGATAAACAGGAGGCTCCGAGCGTCTTCAATAAACAGAAGGCCCCGAGCGTCGCGGTTTCCCACGCATCAAACTCCACAAAAACTACGTAGACGCATTCCTACCCCCAGATTTCCACCGAATTTCGGGGTATAAAAGGGCACCGTTTTCATCCCTCAGTGGGCAGTACGCAACCAAAGTCGGCAGGCTATAGACTACGTATCGTTCTCGTTAAAACTGTCAGGCTATACGAACCCCCGCATTTCTCAGTGCGTTAAAACCGAGAGCACGGGACTTAGGTACCGCGATTACACATCTACAATTGTAACAGCTTTCTTTTTGTAATATACTTTGTCATTTTTATATTTAACCTAGAGTTAAATTCATTTTCAATCCAAATTCCTTTTCGTCCAGTAGCTAGTATCATATCCACCACGGTGTACCTTTGCCGCTCGAGGTACACTAATTTAAAGAGTTACGAGGCTAAAATATTCTTTATTCCTTAATCCTTATTCCGGCTCGTAGCACCCGTCGGTGAAATAAACGGCGGCTCATCTACGAGGCACTCCTAACTTGACTCGTAGCACCCGCCGGTGAAATAAACGGCGGCTCATCTACGATTCAGTAATTTCACACATTCTACTAACAAACGAATCCTCGATCACGCACAACTGCCTTTAGCCCTCGGCTCGTAACAATATCAACGTAAAACAATTGGTCCCCCAAAGGAGCATTCAAATGATATTAGTAAACCCTCCAAAAAACCTCTAAGAATTGTTAATAACAACCCCCCACCCCCACAAAATAGTTTCAAATACAAAAAACGTTAAATTAATGCACAAAAGTAGGTACAATGTTAAACTTCGAAACGATATAAAAAAAACTCCAAAATATTGTTTACCATTTAATTTCATTCGAAGAAAGTATTAAAATCAGAAGTAGTTGTGCACTTCATGTGTTATTTGATTTCGAGGAAAGTACTGAAATCAAAAGCATTTTCTCCGTTTGTACAGTGTACTCCATAACCAGCTAAGTAGAAAATCACGATAAAACTTTGATACTGTTACGGCGAACTGTCTATATCAAGTCGCTGTAATGTGATACTGCCCTGTTGTGGACACCCCTTAAAGAAAAAGCTGCAGATAGGGGTTGTCACGGAACTGTTGTACCGACGGACAAGACAGAAGTGATCGAACTGCTAAGCGATCAACACATCGTTACTGAATAATCATAGAGTTGTTGTTATATAATTGAGTACCGCGTTATTATAAATAAAATACCGCGAGCACCCTACAAAACTCGCAACAATACTTTAAACGGATTCACAATATAACGGATACTTAGAGAAACCAGACAAATTATACCTAAGTGGACTTGGCGGGCCGTTTTTATGAAAATCAAACAGTAGAAAATATTAATTTTAATATAATTACGTTATGTCACTAAACCTAATTTATTTATTAATATTTTCTGGATACTTGATAACCTAAGGTGGACTTGGCGGGCCTTTTTTATAAAAATCAAACAGTAGAAAATAGTCTCGTTAACCCCTTCCGCCATTCCCGATGTAACATCAATTTATCCTATTCAATCACCCTAAATGAAATGATCAAGCGAACAATTTACATGCTCCGGATCAAAATTGTAAACTATGCCCAGCGAATTCCCTGAAATTTGAAGTCCGAGCCGCGGTGTCCGAAGAATAGCCGCTAGTTGCAAATTCACCCTCCGCCGCACGCGTTGCAAAAGGGTTGGCAAGGACGATCGAGACCCGCCTCCGACAACAACGTCCGCGCCGACGACTGATTGCCGGCGATAATAATGAGGACCGCGTCGCCTCGACTGTGATCCCGTCGACGAGGAAGGGTTCCGACAAAAGGGACGGTCATCCGCAAAACCAGACCTATCGATTTTCATTCGGGACAACGTTCAAGTCCTTTTAACCCTTTGCGGCAATGTACGACAAGACGGACGATTGACTTGGTACCACCTTTTTTCGGTCAGCGATTTAAGTTCTGTTCGTGGAGGATGAATTATAGCGAAAGATTGGGGATTATGTGTAAAATTTATGGTTTAGAGTTTGTGGGTTATGGTCTGTGGATTATAGTAATGCAGCGTGGATTATAGGTATAGGGAGTGGGTTATAGTAATAGAGTGTGGAGAGAAATTTTGGGCTGTGGATTATAGCTTGTGGATTATAGTAATATATTCTGGATTATATATTCTGGAGCAACAGAGTGTGGATTATAGATATAGACTGTCGATTATAGTCAAAATCTATGCGTTATAGTATGTCAATTATATTAATATATTGTGGATTATAGACTCTGGATTATAGCAATAAACTATGGATTATAGTTATAGACTGTGGATTACAATTATAGACTTTCGACTCTAGTTATAGACTGTAGATTATAATAATAAATTGTAGATATAGACTGTAAGTTATAACAATAGTCTCTACATTATAGTTATAATTTGTCGGTTATAAATATGGTCAAAATGTATGAATTATATTCTGTGTGCTATAATAGTAAATTGTGGATTATAGGCTGTGAATATAGCTATAGACTTTATATTATATTTACAAAGTGTGGGCTATAATTATAGATTGTGAATTATAGTTAAAATCTATGACTTATTATCTGTACATTAAAATAATAAATTGTAGAAATAGACTATATATTATAATAAACTTCGGATTATAGACTCTAGATTATAGTTATTGACTATGAATTATAATTATAGACTGTCAATTTACAGTTACAGACTTTGGATTATATTATATGGATCATAATAACAATCTATAAATTATAGCAATAGTATATGG
>NW_027581048.1:0-4985 GCF_028453695.1 Augochlora pura
GTGCCCCACTCGATACCATTCGAATCTCCTCTGAGACACTTTTTCGCTGCGAGCAGTAATAAACGTGCAAATGTAAAATGGTAACACGTGGCGAGCCGTCCTATATAATTACTAGACAGGGGATTTTATGCATTTACGACAGAAACGAGCAGCTGTAATTTAAAACCGCGACAAGATTAATAGAAACGAAAAATGACGATTTATTAATTTGAACGTATTAAAATGATCAAAGGATATTAAAAGTTATTATTTCATCTGGCAATTAATGCAGACTATTTTTATCTAGTATAAAGATCCGCGTTTAATAATTACAGCCGGACATCGAAAAGCGATTGCCACTCATAAAAGATAAGTTAAAAACAATGACAATTTATGACAGAATTTTGTAATTAAAATTCTAAATTATGAAGACATAAAAAGAATTTAATTATTTAGAATCTATTTACAATATTTTCCGTTTATTACAGCGATTAGTAGAAACAATTATTATTTATTTAATTTTCGTTCCTCGCAGCCGCCGTGGAAGATTTTCATTTTACATAAAGGCCCCGCTGGTCGGTTGACGAAGCATCAAAGTTCAGCGACCTTTAAAACACTAGAATGGCGTTTTTCGTCGAAATCGTACGATGTTACGGATCACGGCCGACCTTTTGGTAAAAGGTCGCACGGTGTGGCGCAGCAGCACGGCCAGACACACCGGCGGTCGGGTTTCCGTATCCGTGTTGCTCCTTTTTCGGCGTTGCGTGCGGGGGCAGCGCCGCGCCGCGGCTTTCTTTCCCCGAAACGAGCAAACGTAGTCAATGAAACGCATCGGGCCGGCCACGGTGCGGAGCGGCGCGGCGCGGCGGCCGACAGAAATACCAGATGCACGGGTCCGATAAGTGGGGCCCCCGTCTGCGCGAGCCCACGGATCACGGATCACGGTTCACGGCCCACGGAAACAGCATTCCTGTGTGGCTTGCGACGCTTTACAGCTTTATTGCCGGCCCGATTATCGAACCTGTCCGGACAAGCGATCTCGATCCGCCGGATTCACGCTGATTTCGCTTTTATTTCGTCGTCGTCGTCGCCGGTCGCTGCTATACGCCGCTCGCCCGTGGACTCGCGGGTATTGAATGATCCAAGCCCCCGGTGTCTCTACCTATGCGTCCGAATTAGGGTTGGGACCAGGTTCAATGTACAAGCCAATTCCGTGCCGTAGCACGCCGGGATATTTCAGCGATCCGGTTCAACGTCATCGAGAATGCGAACCAGACGCGCGAAATCGCGTCTCGCATCGACCGTAGATTAGTCGTTGCGTTGGGAAATGATCTGACCGTTTCCGATTTAGCACCGGCCAGCGGATAGGGTGGTCCGCCAACGGAGGTCGGAAGTTACGATCCGACTTTGGTGCAGGACTATGCAAAAACCGTTACGTTCCGAGCGAGTTCTATGCACGGTTTGCTGTTATGGCTGGACTAAATCCAAGATGCACGGATTTGATGCTGTTGATAAAATATCGGCTGGATCGAATATGAATAATTAATGCTTTAAGAAATATTGAAAATATGATAATTGCAAATATTTGAAAATTCAAGTCGTAGGGTGCTCCAAAAATGTCTAACTGGAATGGGAGATACCTGAGGTTGTTTCAAGCAAATTTTTCCTTTGCAAAAATTTTCTCCGAGGCATCGTTAACGAGTTATTAATGAAAAACGGGAACCAATGGGAGGCGAGCTTGGCTGGCGCGTGGCGGCCGAGCCAACGAGCAGATGACGCACAGTGTCTCTTATTGGCTTAGCTGCTTCGCGTCAGTGGTACTCGTCTGTCATTGGTCAATGTTTTTTGTTAATAACTCGTTAACGATGCCTTGGAGACAAATTTTATAAAGGAAAAAGTTATTATAAATGAGCTCAGGCATCACCCATTTCCGTATTGTTAGATATTTTTGGGACTTCTCGATTATTTACAATATCATTTATAAATTTCCTACAATACATGTTTTAAGACAACTCTTATTATTTCTATGAACTATAATGAAACATGTAAAAGTTCCAAATAATTGACAGAAACAAGATAGTCAAACATTCAATATTTCAGTCAATATTTAATACTCAAAAGCGCCGCAGTCTGAGTGTTATATAAATTATTCTCTGACTCATATTTACTATTTCAATATCGTATACCAAAGCAAATTGATTTAATAAATATTTGACGGTTCCAGAAGTGGTTTCCAATAAAAAGCAATGTCAGCAAAAATAAAAAAGCCACAGAAAGGTATAAAAATACAACGTGATCGTTGCAATAGTTTATATGAAATTAAATTTGCACAAAATGTGTAACTTAAAGCCGTATCTCGTGTAATTTCATTAAAAGTAGAATCTGTAAAAATAAACGTAGAAATAGACAGATTGCTAATCGCTGTCAAGCTATCTACTCTGTCAATGTTGCAACCATTTTGCTTGTCGATCGCAAAAGGTGAATTCAGACTGTTATTCGGTACGAGTTTTCACGTATCTTCGAACGCGCGAGACAGAAACCAGAAACCCGGGCAACTGCGTCTGCGTGTAAGTTGCTTTAATTACCTCGCGTGCAGTACTTTCAGCTTTCTTGAAATCTCGCGTCACACAATGAATGCAACGGCGCATACATAACAGGTCGCGACTGGCGTGTGCGTTCATTCACAGTTCGATTATAATAGTAAGACATGTACAGCGTGCTCGAGAGTCTGTACAAAAACTTTCCGCAGAGGTTCACGAGTAAAATGCTTCCGTCGCTTCACGGAATTTCATCGTGGCAATATCTCGTACTAACAATCGGAAGTCAGTGCCGGGTCGCATTTGACCCGTGATAAATTAGCAATATAATACTCAAGATACTGTTGTGAAACGCTGGCGAAATATTAACAATATCGCGTCGTTATTGCAATCAGTGCGATGAAAAGCAATGATAAATATTGGCTCCGGTATACCCGTTCGAATTTATGTTGTTCGTAACAAATTAAAAATATCGGGCTATTTGATACAGGATCGCCCAATGTTCGTTCATTAATCGACGAAACCTGCGCGATCCTCGTGCATGCTAAAAATATTACAGATCGGAAATTTGATTGCCTCATCAAAGATTCGGCTAGTAAACGTTTCAAATATGAAATATCAACGGCCCCGGCGTCGATATCGAGCGTCGTTCGGTTTCTTCGGCGCATTGTTGGTAACCATATATTTTCATTTAATTACGGATGAACGACCTGTTTAATTTCCAAGTTGATCCGTCTCGTTTGCGCGGCGATCGAATAGCCGGAAGCTGCGCAATTGCGGTGTTACTTGTGTTTCTTATTACGTCAGTCAATTTGTAGCATCTCGTTTGCAGAATTCTGCGTGAATGTTGCATCAACCCTTTGCACTCGAAGCCATTATAACTGCGATGCTAAAATAACTCTTCTGACATATAGTATTTCAATTTTATACGAAAAAAATGTATATTATGCGTATGAAATTGAATATTGTGACTCGGGCAGCAACAGTTGTATTTTTAATAATTTATGAAATCCAATTTTCCATAATATAAAAATTATTTTGGAACGTGATGTAACACGAGCCCCAGAGTCACCACTCGAGTGCAAAGGGTTAAACGTGCGATTTCCGGTTACTTTGTCGTGCTCAGGTTCATCCCCTGTTCGCGATGTCTTCAAAAATGATATGCACTTCTCTCATTACTTTATAAATTAAACAAAAATCTGTTATAATTTTTGGCAACTATAAGGTGCGTTATTTAAGATATTATAAATAAAATTTAGTTATCTTTGCAAATTTATATAAAAACACTACTATGATCTAGCTTCATTTTGGGGGGGAAGTGCACAGTAGTACAATTTTCTCTAATTATATAAACACGGAAGAAAAAGTTAAAAATTAATGTTATAAATGCAACATGCTATTATATAATGTTCTATACACGAGCAACGATAACTATTTCCACCAAAGATCAAAGTCACGTGCGTTTTATGCCCACCGTCGCACGACGAATAGCATATTCGGCATATTCATGGCGCAAGCATAAACGTCTCATAACAATGACACCTGCAGTTTCCAACAATGTCGAATGACCAACGTGGTAATCACCGGCCGCGATTTCGATTCCATGTCGGCGTGTCGCCGTGCTCGTTAAATCATCGAACGTGCCTCGATCGCCGGGACACTTTCTCGCGCGCGATAGATCCAGCTTCTTTTCGACGATCGAAACCGGATCGATCGATCGATCGGGCGAGCGGAACCGTAACGAGCGCTCCCGGGCAGCAAAGTGAATTCTTCCTGTGTCGTGACGACGCGTCGTTTTCGCGAATGATCGGTGTCCCATAAGTTAATGGGGACTTAGTCGCCCAAGAAAAAAAAACGATCGAGCGATCGAGCGATCGCGGCCGGTTGTCTTCGATCGGTTTGCAATCAACCCCGACGATCGGTTTCTGCGAGCGCCGCGTCCGATCGGACCCGTCCACGCTTGTAATTTAATTTTGAATAATGAGCCTGTAATTTGTCGTTGTCAATTGCAAAAAACGTCTCGCTGTTACGGCATTCGAAAGTCGGGCCTGGGCTCCCTTTGATCGGGAAACATACTGCGGCAGAAACGAAAACGATAAATTACGTGATTATAGATCGGTTGGTTCGGGCGACGGACCTCGCGAACCGAGTAATTTCTCCATAGAGTTCTTTTCGAGCTCGTGTAATCAGATTAAAGCTCTATTATGCTGCGCATACCGCTGATAATTTATGTACACCCTTCTTCTTCCGTTCTCCCTTTTTAACCGTTTCAATGTATTTTCCTGTCTTCCATTCGTTGGCTTTGTAGAACTCAATTTGTATGCCTGTTAAGACTTTTATAAGAATTTGTAATTTTATAAGGAATTTGTAATTTCTTCGCTAAGGGTTTTACCATTCCAATATGATAAAAAATAAATAAATATTACGATTTGTAAATATTTGTGAATATAGTAAATAGTAAATTATAAA
>NW_027581049.1:0-4982 GCF_028453695.1 Augochlora pura
CCAATCAGTGCTGTTCGTTTTTCCGTATCACCGCCTACTCCTTACGCCCTTGGCGTGCTTGTTTTCGGAGCGGCGAGGTGACCGGAGGGGATGCGTTTTACCGTGCGAACGTGGGATTTTTCTTCAGGCCACCCGCGCCGGACCCACGTGCACGAAAGTCGATGCGCGTCCGGCCCAAGTACCCTTCAGATAATCCCTTAATTTACGACGGTCTCTGTTTGCTATTGAGGACCTTCGGAAAAAACTCTAATAAACATGCGTTGCAAAGATCTGGAAAATGTCGACTCAAAAATAGTTTCGTCGAACGAGAGTCGTAAATTATGCTCGTTGTTTGCACGAAGAAGAAACTTTCTGTTGTGCGCACGACTGGGCGCTACACTGCTTTGTGTGATCTTCAGTGATGATCTTCAATCAATATGTTCTCCAACGATAGAGCTGAAACCTGGATTAAAGACCTTATAGCTTGAGGCATAAGAAATAGAACGTTCACGTGGTCGTTGCTATGGTCACAACTGTCGTCTGCTACACGACGATGTTCAGGGACGTATTTTTAAAGTCCCTCAGCAGGATTTCTCAAGGAATGGAAGGAATACGTATCATAGAGGTTTTCGGGGGACACGAGGTGCAGTTGAAAAATTTTGCTTCATCCAGTCTGCCCTGCTTGCATGCAAGGCCAGGAGGACAAGAATTTGAAAGTGAATGTTCAGAAAGTTAACTTTCTATGGTCTCATGTAGAAGGGCCCGAAAATTGTGATTCACCCCTGATCTGATCACGCGTCGCTGGCGTTTAACTGTTTACACTTGGCGCCAGTTCTCAATTAACGGAATCAACTTCAACGCGCCAGAGCATTTTAAAAGACCGAATGTGATTGGATGATGTCAATGAATTCTAATGGCAATTTCCAATTACAGTATCGAGCCATTTTGCAGCAAATTTCAAGCTTCTAAAAGTGCTCTTTATCGCGGGTATTTTAATCCGAGCCCTGTCTTAGACCATACCTATTCCTACAGCAATGATAAGATCATGTAGTGGTAAACAAAATATACATAAGCTGTGGTAGTCATGCAATATCCGCAATTTCAAAAGAGTGACACACTGATGTTCCAAACATGTTGAACTATCGACATTATTAATAAAATGATATGCGAAAATGTTCAATTATCAGGAAACAAATTCAATGGATAAAGTATGCATATTCTTTCTTAATTCACACGAAGGAACGAAGGAAAGAAAACCTCTGAGGTGGGGAAAACATCTGAAGTTCAAGTGGCCTGCGAGGCCTGGGTCGAATGTCATTCCTTCGAGTGCATTCTGACCGACGCGTCGCGACGCCACGAAGCAGAAACGCACGTAAGTACATATCGCTTCATGATATTACTCGGTTTTTATTTATTCACATTATGAATATAATCGGACCATTGCATCCGCGTGATCGACCGTAACTTTTAAATTCTCCGACTGAAATATACCATTGTTGGAACCTCGGATGGAACACGTATCGAAACTCGATTATATTTTACAACTCGATTTTACAACTGGAGAATCTTTGAAACTATCATTGAAAGCAAAGACGTATACAGGAGAGCCAAAATGAGCTCTTATAATTTCAGCTTCTGTGGCTAAATGATCTAAAGAGATCGATACGAATATATCCGCTTGAAACGTGTTGCCATCATTAGTCAACAACGAGGTATCAGACGCTTCTAACGAGTCTGGAGTTATGGACGATCTTGTCCGTCGAGAACTGGGGCGGGGGCTGAACCGAACACACTCCCCCTTCCTCTAGGCATATTCAGTTCATCTAATATAATGTCGTAAAACCTTTCGAAATAAAACGTTTAGAGAAATGGCGGCAAAGAGTACGGACATTTTTTTTTTGTTTTTTTTTTCACGAGGAGGGGAATGCGTTACGCCGACCAGTTGTTGAGGTCGGTAGTGTGGGACTCACTGAAGTGTTACCCACTAAACCCCTCCTCGGGGCTCTGCCCTTAGCCCACTCATCCCGGACCCGCCTCTCGGCACTAGTGCAGGGTGAGTGGGTGGCTCAAAGAGCCCTAAACCGCTTAACTAAGGCCGCGGTGAGCCTATGTCCCTACTCTTCGTCTTCCCCTTGTTGTTGTCCTGGTGCAGCCACCTCTGGCTGTGTGTCCTCCAGGCGTCCTTTTTTGAATTCTGTTTAACGTCTCTTCTTTCTCCCTCAGTATGGAGGTAATGTAGCTCTTAACTTTTGGGCGCGTGCCCTTGTCTTTGACTTTCTCCAGAAGTAGACTCATGTCAAAATTCCCAATTTCTTGGAATATGTTCTCTCTGAGCGTGTCAAAGTGAGGGCATTGAAACAGCGTATGTGTCACTGAGTCATCCCACACTTTGCACATAAAAAACTTTTGGTCCGGATGTTTGCCAATTTTGTGCAAAAAGTCAGCAAAGCATCCATGCCCTGTAACCACCTGAGTAAGGTGGAAGTCCATCGTCGGGGGTCCCCAAGTCAGCCATGTTCGAATATCCCTGACCAGCTCTGCTGTGTTTCTACCCCTTTGGGAGAGATCCCATCTCTCTTGCCAAGTTGAGAGAGTTATCTCTTTCTCCTCCTTTTTGATAATGTTATATTTCCTCATATGGCTAGGATTGTCCTTGTCTAGATTCCTAGACCTGTCATAAATCCTCCTCCTTTCCTCCGCTAGCAGAATTAACGGAGGGTGACCGGCGAGGACACATAGAGCCTCATGAGAGACAGTCCTATACGCTCGCACCACCCTAGCGAGGCTTCTCTTCTGGGTTTGGTGTAAGAGCGCGATACTCTTAGTTGTGATAGAGCCTCTGGCCCATATGGGGGCCCCGTACAGGATCACCGACTCTGTCACTCGATAATATAATGTCCTGGCTAGGAATCCTCCACCCTTAAGGTTGGGAACGATCCTAGCCATTGTCCCTGCGAGTTTGTCGGCGTCCTTGGACGAGGAGAACAGGGCCACGTGATCCGCAAAGCCGACAAGCTCGACGTACTTGGGGACCGTTATCCCGAGCAACCCGTTATACTGAACGTTCCACAAGAGGGGGCCCAATACAGACCCTTGTGGAACTCCAGCAAATACCTGAGTCTTCGTTGCTTTCTCTTGGTAGCTGTGAGTGATGAACCTCTCGCTGAGGTAGCTTCTCACGATGTTGTATAGCTTAGTCGGAATATCATTCTTTTTAAGGGCGTCAAGGATCAGATCCCATCTAATCGTGTTAAACGCGTTCTTGACGTCCAAGGTCACAAGTGCACAATGGTGCCTCCTCTTTTTGGCAGTGTCCCATAATTTTAAAATTTTGTCGATGGCATCAATGGTAGATCTCCCTTTCCTGAATCCAAATTGATTCTCATGATAGGAGACGTATCTGTTTAGCCTTTCCTTAAGGCAATACTCCAGCATTTTGGCCCAATTGGACAAAATGCATAGCGGCCTTCATCCCGCGTTAGCATTACCCTGCTTTTTCGGAATGAGCAGGAGCCGCCCATTTCTCCATGCTCTAGGGAAATATCCATGCACATAGCAACCATTGATAACTTGGGTAAGAGCCCATAATCCACCCTTGCCAATCTCCCACACCACTTCAGACGGGATCAAATCGAGCCCAAGGGCTTTCCTTTTGACCTTTTTGATGGCCTTGGCCACTTCCTCCTCGCTGAATACACCGTCAGTTTCCTCAGTCCCAGATGTCGATGTATATTTATCCTCTGACGTGTATCTAGCGTGTGGGGTCGTGACAAAGAGTTTGTCAATGATCTGTTCTGCCTGTTCCGCATTGGGGAGAGTGAACATTTCCCTACCTCTTACCTGGTTGACTATCCATTTATATGGTTTTCCCCAAGGGTTCTGGTCTATAGACCCTATGAATGTCAACCATGCGTCGTTTTTGGCCTTGTTAATTTCTATCTTGAGCTTCTTCTTTTTGTTGTTAAAGACGTCCTTTAACTGCATCAAGATATCCGTCCTGGTTTGCTTAGCTCTGGCCCTTTGGAAGTTTCTCCTAGCATGGATCACCTCCTTCCTGGCCCTTGCCGTGTTCTCGCTCCACCACCATACGGCTTTTTTATGAGTGCAAGATGGGTGGATTTCTCTGCTGGCCTCCTTAGCCAGTTGCATCATTCTTAAAATATACTCATCTATGTCATCAATACTCTCTGTGCTGGTAGAGTCAGTAGCCCATGTCCATTCTTGGAGTTTGTCAATAAATTTATTTAGGTCTACTCTTGAAGTTGTTTGCTGGACTGCCCTTTGTTTAGGCTGTTTATTAATGTCCTTACGTCTAAATATATGTTTTACGTACCGGTGATCTGAGGTCGTGTACTCGTCTAGAATAATACTCGTCTCAAGTGCGGCAGCACACTCTTTACCACATATAAGGATGTCAATGAGCGACTTACGACCGTCTCTCTCAAAGGTGTGGTCGCCTCGACTTCTAATGGGTACCATGTCATTCGTGGTCGTGTCATCTCTAGGACTTCGTATCCCCTCTTGACGGTGTACCGTGAACCCCATGTGACCGCCTTCGCATTCAGGTCGCCAGCTATAATTGAGTGGTTGGGCCCAACCCTACTAACTTCTTTTTCCAGCAAGGCGAGGACCTCCTGAAATTCACCCATGGGGATGTTGGGGGATATATAACAACTGAATACCCTTAGTTCGTCGATAGCAATCGCCACTACTCCTTTATCCTTGATTAAGATTTGGATGTTGCTACTCTTCTTAATAAACATCGGGGTAACCCAGTTCGCGGTATCATGTTTGAGGTCGCCATACCAGTTGTCTAGAATACGATAAGGGTCAGATATGACGACTATACTTATTCCCTTCTCTATGTAAGCGTTGATGTCATCCTAATGCGTTCCGAGAACATTCGGCGTAGCCGTTAACGTGATCGCTTGGCGATCGAGCATACTTTGTAGCACCTTTGATCGGGACGCGGTGCCGAAGACACACGCGGTTGCTGGGCAACG
>NW_027581050.1:0-4980 GCF_028453695.1 Augochlora pura
ACTTCCGGCAATGCTTACACGATATAAATTCACAGCAAACGAGAGGATGACTGCCACGATCGCCATTAAATACGAATACGTCATACATTTCCCGAGGTTTGCGGCCAGCCTCCATTCGCAAAGTAATGTCAGAGGATAATAAAAGTGTAATAAAATGTACACCAACAATATTGTTTTAATATCTGAATAGAGATACTAACTCAACAGCTCGTTGATGTATTTGTATCGCTGGTTGTATGTCTATATGTTTCGATGATATAGATTTTGTCACATCTTTGACTGCAGCGTGCACTCGATGACTGAAGCATTAAACATAAACGGACGGTTTTAACATTTTTCTCAATCCAATTATTCTCCTTCTGTATATTTGGATAATAATAGTGAATGACCATTTGTAACAAGTGTAGTGCTACGATCGATTAAAATTCATTCTTGCTCTATTCGCAATACAGATGCAGTTATTAAAATATACATCATATGTATTTTCTTATTATTTTAGAATTACATGGCGTTGATCAAAGCTGGTTTTAATTTTTCCCGACAAAGTTGATTGTAAATTCTATATACTAATTAAACGGATATTACTACTTTCTGTTATGTTTTCGTGTCTTAAATTTGTATGTTGGTATTCGATATAAATAAAGGCATATTTCGATATCGCATAGTTTATAGATAAATAAAAAATATTCTCTTCTTTAACTATATATCCAGAAATTGCGTGAATGTATAATAATCCGAACGTAATACAAGCGTAACCGAAAATCTACAAATGTCGAGGAGCTATCTTGTACTTGTAATTGTAACTTCATCTAAATGAATGTGTAAGTCTATGTATATTGTTGACGCAATTATGAGTCGGTGAGTTGGTGAAATTATTGTCAACGAAGTAACATGTCGATTTGATAAGCGACTAGTCAGAGGTTTTCTTCATTCTTATTCCTAAAGCTTGAATGTAATATAGCTCTTTACACGTATTGAGTATTATGGAAAAATCAAAATATGGATCGGCTAATTGTTGTAGCATATTAACTAGAAAAGCTTTGATCAAAAACGGTGACCCAACGACTGTGACCTCTTATTATCAGAACATATCAGGTGTTCACAGAGATATGGAAGTTCCGAACGTGTATCAAACTTGTTTCACAATTTTCGGAGTTGAACCGATTATAAAGAAATTTTGCAAATTACATCGAATGGTTTATTCCGGCGTCATGTGCCTAACGTAACCACGTATGATGTGCATTTTCCGCTAAAACGATTAAATTTCTACTCTGACGACCTATCGCGACTACGACTACACCGTGCCCCATGAAACTGTGATAATGTAATTCTTTTACCGTGCCACGTGAATACTGTCGTAATTTTTGCACCACATTGCATGAATCCGCTTATACAATGTGCAAAAGAAACGAAAACAGTTGCGGAAAGTGAAACTCCCTAGTAGGCATGTAGAATGAGAGTAGGCGGTGCTGTAATGATTCTTTCTGTTAGTACAATGGGCTCGCACGCTCTGAAGAGAGTGAATCTGTATACGAACGAAGGTATGGAAAAAAAATTGTTTCAAACATACCTGGTGATTTCAAATAATCCACACAAGTAGGCAGAAAAAACGGCACCCGACGCTTCCGTACCTACTAACGCTAATTGACCTAACACGCTTACCAATACGAGCTGCAGGCCAACCCAATCAGTTTGTGCGTTCTCCTCGTTGTAAAAGAACCCAAACATGCGTAGGTAGCGTAACTGAAGGTTCGAGTGAAATACTGTGGGGACCAGTATCGCTATAATTATGTAGACGGCCAGCAGTACCGCTAGAACTAGAACCAAAAACAGTATTATTTTATCGTTATTCTTGCACGAAATAATTCCAATAATTAAATTATATAAAATAACCGATTCACTGCCAACTACGAAATATCTCGTGGTAAGCGGATCTATCGATATCGACGACTCGAAATCTTCGCGTACAATGCAAAATGCTCTAACATTGCTTGGCAGTGAACGGATTAATTAACATCTATAGAATCTACGTCCCTGTGAAAGGCAATGTCGAATTAAATAATGCAAGGGTAGCAATGATATATTTCCGTGGAAACATAAAAGTTTTCAAGTTGTATGATATTGTTTATTTCTCGCTAATAGATTTACAGGAGTTAAGACTCCGACTGCCACGCCAATGACCACAAAAATTGCATAAAATTGAAACAATTTTCTTCATCGAATCAAAATTGAAATGTTAAATTGTGTGATATCAATTATTTTTACAACATTCTCACGTTTCACGGATTTTGATTAAATAATAATAGAACAATAATAGATTGGCGTAAAATTAAATTTTCAGTCAAAATGTTAAAATGGTATGTGCCAAACTTTTTTCTCATGAACAAAGTATTAAAATATATTATTATCTCGTTTGCAGCATGTTTGTAAAATGTCTTTTTGGTCCATAGAATTTGTCACTGTCAAACTTACGTGATTTATATTGTTTACTTATTTTCTTTAATATTAGTATAAAAAGAGTTTATATACCAAATATGTTTACCTATGTAGGCCATAATTACACGTCTCGTTTCTGTCATATGTTTCATAAACAACCCCAGTTCGACAGGATCCTTCATCGTACTGTAATCCCTTCCAATGCTTTCGAACACGTCTCGTATCTAAAGTCACGTGACTAATCAGTAATCAAATTGCAGACGTAATAATATGCTTAAAAATTGAACAATTAAGTTGTCGTTTTTTTCTGTGATAAAAACAAAGCCGAGGTAATTTCTAACTTACTTCTGAGATATACATCACAAACCACGTATATCGTAGAAAATACAATATCATCGGAAAGCAGTACGACAACATTATAAGTATATTGTAGAGTGTCAATTCAACTGTTTTTAACGTTGTCGCCTAGAAAACATTTCATTAATTTTAATAAATCTTAATATTAACGGGAACAAATATTTTTCACTGTACAATCTGAACTGTCCCATTTTTTCAATCGAAGAGAAACTCAATATCAACAATTGTCTTTTTAAGGAAAAAACGATTTTTTCAACAAATTCAAAGAAAAGTATATACAATAACAGTTAATTTCTTGTCATTTTCCTCTTCTTTTATTTTTATCAAAATGTGATGAACGCCTTCAGTCTTTTTTACAACATTTTTTTTTTGTGCAACATTATTTATACCACTCGAAAGTCTATTAAATACAGAATAAACAATTTTATTTAAGCACAAAGGTTCAGAAATGAATGATTATCCAAATATTCTTCATTCGATGTTACGTTAAACATGAGTAAGTGTTTTCATGTTTTGTCAAGTGAGTTTCATATTTTGACAATAAAGAAAATCGCAGAAAGTCAATTGTTGCAGTCTATACTCCTCTTTATACGATACAACTTTTGTTCGCAATATTGTTTTAAAGAACGTGTAGTTTACAAGAAAAACTAAGGTGAATGTGTTAAATGACTCGATCTTTATATTGAAATCGTCGTATATTAACTCAATGCTTATAATGTGTAGAGGTCATGTAGTGGTGAAACACGATAGACACCATTAATCATTAATTTGTAACACGTATATGTATCCATTGTTTCCGTAATTATATAAAACATCGAGAAGGAAGCTTGACAATGAACAATAAAGTAAGCAACTCGTTTTCCATTCGATAAATCATTTAAAATGATATGTAATTTTTCCGTCGCCCGGCAAGTTGAAGATTCATCACCTGGACCACTATACAAGAGATATTGAGCAGAGAAATAGCCGCTCTCTGTATCTTCGTTAGGAAAGATTCGTCATCGGGCCAGAGTCCAGTCAAGCACAACACGAAACAATAAGTACTGTAGCACTCTCGAAACACGTCCATCTCGGTGGGTAATAAAAATCGTTTGCGCAAGAACTTCTGTAGCAACGTCTGATTATACCTCGGCGTTATAGTTTATACATGCTGTTCAGTTTCCGCCACGGAGTCCAAACCGAAATGGATCGCAATTTGCACCAATCGCAGATTTCCGCTCGGAAACATTAAATGTTAAAAGAATTGATGATTGCGATAGTTGTTGTTTCCTCTTTCCGGTTTTTTCTCGCGGTGGAGATCGCCGGATGTCATCTTCGCCGTGTTATGTGGCAGCCAGTGTGTAAATACGATTTTCTTAGAAATATTATTCTTCGTTGAACGTGACTCAAGAAGGGGTTAGTGCGTTCAGTGGAACGAAGCATTCCTGGTGAATAGCAGTGCTTTAAGAATTACGATTTAGGGTACGCGAATATTATGTTAATATGCTACCTTACAATTAAATAGTAAACAAATTAACGTTTGTTTATTTCTTCATATCTGTTTTGTAGAATAACAAACTTTTAAAAATTGTATAGATATAAATGGTGTTTCTTACATAAATGGGGAAAAGATTGTCAAAAGCTAGAATAAATTCCGTTTGCCCCGGAACTATAACGATTTGTCTAAAAAAGATCAAGATTTATATTGATAATTACTTCGCCAGGGGTGTGTACTGTTCGCGTTAAATTAATACAAATTATTGCTGTGTGGTATCGTCCCAATTATGCCAGCTGCTCGGGTACGTAAATTTTTAATTTTTAATTTGGCTACGTTTCGATCGTTCCTCTGAAAATTATTAACATTTCACCAGCGATATAGGCCACTAGAATTCAGACAAAATTTATTAGAAGAGCCACATTTGAAATACGTTAGAACGCGCGCACGTTGCTCAATAATGAGGGGGAGCATGCGGACGCGATGAAGGAGAAGGCGAATTCGAGAGAGAGAATACTGTAATTAAGAAACTACAGCAGTGCGATAATAGTAAATTAAGAAAAATACTGGATTTAGTAAACTTTAATGCTTATAAATAACACAATAGTAATTGGTAGCAATTGGAGCACCATAATTCTGATTCTTCATAATCACTACTGCCCCGGCCATCATTTCGAAACGGTTGGTTGTATCGGAATAGTTCACTGCATCGA
>NW_027581051.1:0-3008 GCF_028453695.1 Augochlora pura
CTCTCTCTCTCTTTTTTTGACTCTCTCTCTCTCTCTCTCTGTGACTCTCTTTCTCTCTTTGACTCTCTCTTTCTCTCTTTGACTCCCTCTCGCTCTCTCTCTCTCTCTTTCTCTGTGACTCTCTTTCTCTCTATCGCTCACTGTCCCTCTCTCTTTGACTCTCTCCTTCTGTTTGACTCTCTCTCTCTCTTTGACTCTCTCCCTCTCTGTGACTCTCTCTCTCTTTTTTTGACTCTCTCTCTCTCTCTCTCTGTGACTCTCTTTCTCTCTTTGACTCTCTCTTTCTCTCTTTGACTCCCTCTCGCTCTCTCTCTCTCTCTTTCTCTGTGACTCTCTTTCTCTCTTTGACTCTCCTTCTCTCTCTGTGACTCTCTCTCTCTCTCTCTCTCTCTCTGTGTGACTCTCTCTCTCGTCTTTTTCGTAGTCGATCTCCGCTTCTAATTGGCCGGCTCAGCGCGCTGTCTTTCGTTAATTTATTTATCGACGGGACGATATGCCCGGACGCTTTCTAAGCCTGTCCGCTCCGCGTCGGGCGCGCCGCGAGGATGCAATTTAATCCGTAGTTACGCGCTTCCCTTTCATCAGAGATTATTCCGTTCCCTGGTAACGGCTCCGCGCTTGTTATGCCCGCGGTATTGTTTCGGATTCCGCGCCGAAAAAGCCCGCCCCTGGGACCGTTTTTCCATCAAGCTGTTCCATGCGCGCCGGACGATCACGAAATACAGCGTCTAATTCGATGCCGAGGAGTTTAAAGATAAAAATAGCAAAATTTGGAAATATTGTACTATTTTTTAACGGAGCGTTTTATGTGGATTGTTATACAATATTGGAATTTATGTTTAAATGTATAAAGCGATATGTATCGATTACTATATACTACCGTTACATTTCTATGTATTTTTTAATTATACATGTTTATATTTATATTTAGTTATATTTATGTTTATTTATATTAATTTATATTTATTTGTATTCAACTCGTATCGGTTGTCAGATTTATTTACATGTATATTTATTCAGATTTATATATATATTTATATATCCATTTAGTTTGTTTAAGTTTATTTAAATCTTTATTTAAGTCTTAAGTTAATTTATGAAAGCACGAGTATATTGCAAAATTGATGTCGAACAGAGTCTCTTCTATACTTTTTCAGAAAAGGTCCGCCATATTTCTGTGCGATAGGTACTCGAATCGAGTCTGAAACCGAGTGTCGACAATCTGAGAACCAATTGCGGTGACAATTAAAAACCAAGCTGACGAGCGAAGCACGCGAATAAGCGTTGAAAAATAGCAGAACCATTGGATCAACATCAACTTGGCTTATAGAGTGTTTCTATTATTGGAACGAATCGAGCGAGATTGCATAGAGAACGAGAGCGAAAGAGAGAGAGAGCAAAGAGAAAGACAGATAGAGAGAGTGATATAGAGAGAGAGAGAGAGAGAGAGAGACAGATAAAAATATATATATATATATAGAGGGAAATATTGAGAGAGAGAGGGGGGGAGAGAGAGAGAGAGACAAATAGAAAGATAGAAAGATAGAGAGATAAATAGAGAGGGAGTACAGAGATCGAGAGAGATGGCAGAAACAAATCGAAGACTTCCATCGGATAGCGAGCTCTCGAAAGCCTCTACCATCCGTGCAGTCCAAGAATAAAAATGTCCGAAGTTGCTCTCAAACGGACTCCGAACGCGATAGGAGTGCCGCCTCTCGAGGCAACCGACCGTAGGAACTTTGAAACGTAGACGACGCAGCTTTTGTTCGATCGACTCTCTCGCGTACTTGTACTCGTTCCGATCGACCGAATACGATCAGCGATTTTCATTCGACAACGTGCACAGGTTGTTTGCCCACGAAGTGTCGCATTCGAGACGCGTACACATACCGTATTAACACTTTCTTCGCCTCGTCGCCCATATATTTGGTTAACTCTTTGCACCGGTAGCTATTTCAACTACGAATCTAAAATACTATTTCTAACTCATAGTATTTTTACTTTGCAAAGTATATTCTGTGCATATGAGATTGAGTCTCCTGATTCACGCAACAATTACAATTTTCCTAAATATAAACTTTGACGATATCTGTAAAAATAATTCTGCAACGTGGCACAACAATTTCAATAATTCCTCAGAGTCGCGACTCGGAGTGCTTAATACGCTCCGCGAACGCGACGCGTCGCGGACGAGCGGCCTGAGAAAGGAATCGGTATGCGTATCGCGGAATCGTTCGCGGCGCGTATTCAAACGAAAGTCGCCGATCGCCGCATCGGCGTCGGCCGCGCGAACGGCCCGGGGGTACGCGGGGGCGCGTAGCTGGAAAAAGGACGACACCCTTAATGGGAAATTTGTGTTTAATCCCTGTGTTGACAAGAGAGGGATCCTACCCCGTGTGTAACAGACCGTTCACGGATGATCCACCTTTTCCCGCGGCCGGCGAACCTCCTTCTTCGGGCACGATGAAATTCAATCCCGCAAGCCGGGCAGAAGGATTCCCTCTCTCGTTAGGGGATTACGCCTTTCGCTCCTTAAAATCCTGCCCTCCCGCCACGGCGGACCCGTATTGTCCCGCCGTAATAAGGTATTTTAATTGGTGGTTGTTATTATGTTCAGCAGCCGGTCCGGTTGCTGTGGCCTCTCTCTCTCCCTCTCTCGTCGGGGGTTCTCTGCCATCGACATAATCCGGGAACGGGAAGACGCGGAAGGCAAAACGAGCAGACGGAGTCGCTGCGGCGGAGGATCAGGCGGACGAGGGAGACGGAGAGAGAGAGAGAGAGAGAGAGAGAGGAAGAGACGGACAGAGAGATAAAGATAGAAAGTGAGGCAGAGAGATATAGAGAAACAGGGGGAGAGAGAAATAGGGAGAGCCAGAGAGAGGCAGGGAGAGAGATAAATACAGAGAGACATAGAGAGGAAGAGTCAGAGTGCGTCAGAGAGAGAGAGAGAGAGAGAGAGAGAGAGAGAAAGGTGTATTTCTCTCCTTTTCTCTCGTTCAGAATGTTCT
>NW_027581051.1:3108-4978 GCF_028453695.1 Augochlora pura
AGGGGGAGAGAGAAATAGGGAGAGCCAGAGAGAGGCAGGGAGAGAGAGAAATACAGAGAGACAGAGAGAGAAAGAGTCAGAGTGCGTCAGAGAGAGAGAGAGAGAGAGAGAGAGAGAGAGAAAGGTGTATTTCTCTCCTTTTCTCTCGTTCAGAATGTTCTATCCTTCAAGAGAGAGACAGAGAGAATGAGAGAGAGAGAGGGGGAGAGGCTTACTTCTCTCCATCTCTCTCGTTCCGGCTGTTACGTCCTTCAAGAAACAAAAACGGAGACGCCAACCGGGAAGAATGAAAAGGGGAAATGAAACCGAGTTCTCTAGCTGGAACATAGCGTGGAGGTGGAGTTGACGGCGAAGGGGGTGGGGTGGAGTATAGGACGCCGAGAGGTTAGGAATGGAAAAGGAGAGGAGCAGCTCTCTTAACCTCGGCTACCCATAATGCCTCGCTACCATATACAACAACCGCGTACAGAGGAAAGACACCGTCGGGTTCTCTCCCGCGTCCGGTGACCGAGGGTCAACCAGATACCGAACCGTGGCTCTGTGTTTCGAGTGCCTCGCGCCCGATTAATTGCACGCCGGCAAAGATTTATCGGCCGTAGAGAGACCACGACTGGAAACGGTATTCCGGCGCTCGTTCTTTGCCGCGGTAATTGCCCGGTACCGATTACTAATTGCTCGTACTCGCCCCGGCTAGCATCCTAGCTGACCGATTTTCGGGAACGCGGTGGCTGCGGGAACGACGGGGATAGCGCCGGCACGGCGGGTACTCTTCTCGAGACAACCCTTCTTGACATAACCTCGGTATGCAATTGAAATAATATTGACATAACCTCGACATAACTTTGACATAGTCTTGACGTACGAGTGACAGTTTAATTTCAATTATTATTTAATAATTTCAGTTTAGATCAGTTAATTTGAGAAAATTTTTCTATTGCAAAGAGCTAAATTTGCAACAATATCATTATATTATTTATTACTATTTATTACAATAGTTATAATACAGTAATATACAATAACATTAGAATACATTAATACCTTGACAATTCTAACTAATCAAATTGACAGAAAAAAACCACATTAACATTATAACACGTATACAATAACATACTATAAATAATTAAATAATACTATTAATTAGTAAAATTTATACCAGAACACACATCGTAACAATCGCTAATAAAACGATAACTAAACCAAACTCCTGGATCAAATTCCAACGAACCATTTTACAATTTGACCAACCCTCCGACAAGAACAAAATACAATTCCGCGCTGTCTGTTCGCCGGAGAACGGTTCAAGAGAATTTTGGAACACGGCTTTCAGACAGTGTAAAGAAGGAAAAAGAGAAGAGCGGGGAAAGAACAGCCGAGGTGAAAATCCGCGGGCGTAAATTTCGACTGTAGCGAATCGCTACGGTCTAGTCGCGCGCCGGGGGGGAGCCGGCGAACATTTTTCCGCGCCCTTGGCCGCCCGTAAATAATGAATAGTCCGAAAGCGTAGCCCTCAGACGACTGGAACTTTCGAAAATGAAGTTCGAAAGCCACGGGGTGTAGTAGCGGCAGAGCAGCAGCAGCGGCAGCACCGGCACTGGAGGGGCGCATATTTGAGTAGCCATTAACGGCTTTGGCGTGGTTGCTTGTCAGTCGATAAAAGTTTTCGCCGCGTCTCTCTCGCCCCCCCCCCCCCTCCCCGCCCCTCCGCGCCAACGGCTCCTTCACTCCTCGTTGCGCCGTTGGTTTCTTCGTCGCTCTCTCTCTCTCTTTCTCTCTCTCTCTCTCTTGCTATGTTCCACCGTCAGTTTCTTCGTCGCTCTCTCAATCTTTCTCTCTCTCTCTCTCTCTCTATTCCAGCGTCGGTTTCTACATC
>NW_027581052.1:0-4977 GCF_028453695.1 Augochlora pura
CGTCTCGCCTCCGATGCGCGTTCGCGATAAGCCTGTCCCCCGAAATTTTTTCGAAAACCCCGAGAACCGTGGCGACAATGATCTCGAGAAAATTTCCCTGCGGAGAATGGATTAAGTGGCCGGCGCCGCGGGACGCGTTCCCCGAGATCCACGGGAATCCCGAAATCTTCGATCAGCGCGGCGCCGGTGAAAAAAATAAGGAGGCCGTGCATCTTTTACAGCGGGGTACGCGGCGTCTCGTAAAACGCAGGATCGTGACGTATCTCGTCGCGTAAATTAGACGCCGGGATCCTCTAACGGTGATTTTCGGTGCCCACCGGCTGGATGGTATCTACCACGAAACGTTTTTCGAACAAGATGTCGCTTTACTTTTTCAAGCTTTACTTTTTTCTTCTTTTTTTTTTTTTTACCTTCAAAGGGGAACGCGATTTTTCGAGAGAGGCAGGAGCTCCCGTCTAATTACGAGTTAAGAGCGATGTTTAATAATTTCAGGCGGCAGAAAAATAGAATACTCTTTTACACGTTACTCGGTTAAGCTAGGTTTACGCCGACGATTACGAGATTATAAATATGGGGAAAAAAGAACGAGCGAAGCTTGCTTACGGCGTGTGCGGCGGATAAATATTCAAACCTCGATGTAATATTGAAACATTTACGTAATATTGAGCGGAGATTGATAATGGAGATTAAAAGAATATAAATGGAGGCTGTGGTAGCTTCTTCGTCTTTTTTATCGGATCAATTGCAACGCCAATTCCAGGTTCGAATATTTAAATAGAACTCGATGAAACGGATGTAACGTTATTGAGCGCCGGAAATATTTTATAAGCGTCGACATTCCTTTTTACATTTCATTCAAAATCCAGCCAAAGACGCGAGGATTATTTAAGCGTCGCCGATTCCATAATGCTCTGTAATGCTGAATCTGTGGCAAACATTTTCAAGCGTTGATATAAGCGCACGCGGGGAGCACGAATAAATTTTTCAACGGCGAAACCGCTGGCCGTCTGTTATGGCAAAGGGACGCGTCGATCGCACGAAAGACGAGAGCGAGTCATTAAAAAGTAGTGGCGCGCGTTTCGAGTAATTAAAGGCACGCGTGTAATTTTAATAAATAGATGGTAAATTTATTTTACGAGGAGAAATTAATCTGTTTTTAATACTGTAAGTCAACGTTTCGATGATACGATTTAAAGCTTCGCGATGACTCGAAAGTTCGATCGATGGCTCGTTAAACTTTTCGAGAGACGGAAATGTTGTTAATAGTAAATATCGATGCCACGACGAAACAGTGGAACGATAATGATAAAAAGAACGCTTCGCGTTTGTCGCAACGAATGAAATTATATCGCAGCTATGTTTCCGCGCGAGACATACTGTGAGCAGCTTCCACTAGCATGCTGTTTTAAAGGTGGTGCATAATTTACGGGGGAGAAGTGCTCGTGGATTAGTCTCGCCGGGAACGTCTGTCTGTAAAAATATCTTGTAGATTCTCGTTTGCAACCGAATGTGACTGCGAGTATCCTCTCTTGTTTCTCGTATGACACGCTCGTTTTGCTTGTGCATTTACCATGAGTGCGCGATACGAACAATTATGAATCCATAAAAACGTACGATATACAGTCGCAACTATTTGAACATACGAATGTTAGGCTACTTCATGGTATCTCGAGTAGAAGCAACGTTTTATGGTGGAACATTCAAATTAAGTTAACTAATTGTACATAAGAATTTTTCGACTCAAAGATACCCTATTGTATCTTCTTTATACTCTTTATTTAACCGTTTGCACTCGAGTGGTGACTCTGAAACACTGAATAACAATTTCAATAACATATTGTTATTCCACGTTTCAAAATAATTTGTATACGTATTATCAATGCTCAGATCTAAAAAATTGTTAAACCTCTAACTTTGCACGAATCACAAGATTCGATAGAAAATAGAAATATTGTAAATCAGAAAAATTGTTCTAGATTTACAATTAAAATGGCTTCGAGTGCAAACGGTTAACACTTTACCGACCGGTCATTCGGCTGTAAACATTTATGTCATTGTAGAGTAATTGAATCTATTTATTTTATTTCTAGTTTACTTATTTCATTCACCGTGAAAGATATTTAATATTTGAAAGATGATATAATAATATGAGAACTTATAGTAATACCTTTACTTCAATAACAGATAATAAATTTTTGGTTGCTATAACAACCGATTCACAGGCTGCAGATCGAGAGAAAAAGCCGATTTATAAGTTATCGGTCGATAAAGGGTTAAGTTCATTTACGGAAAGCCTAAGTTATTTAACTTTATTTATCAGATTAATCCCTTGCGCAACGACGCCTTTCACGCTGCGTTGATTACCATTTATTCAATATTGATAATATTAATATTTAGTAATTTTATAAAATAAAACCGTCTCTTGATGCAATATTATAAACCTTTGCCCTCGAAGCCATCTTAACTATAAATGTGAAACAATTTTTCTGGCTTCTTTTCATTTTATGTGACAAAGTGTATTTTATATATATAAAATTAATTCTTGTGACGCATATCAACAATTTTTTAAATCTGAACTTTGTTGGTATAAAAATTATTTTCTAGCACGGTGAAATAATATTGTGGTGCCTTAGAGTCACCATTCAACTGCAAAGGGTGAATAACGACACTGACTCTGTACTTGACGAGTATACTCGTCATCGCTTGATTCTCGCGACACACACAGGTGCGCGTTCTGAAAAGGGACTTTGCTTCAAGCAAATTCTAAAAAATTTCGAATTTTCCACAAATTGCGGATTTCCCAGATAATTTCGTAAAGAGCTCCTTTCTTCAGCAGAAAAACGAAAGTCGTCCACGGATACCATTTAAATACACAAACATTTAAATATTGCATAAACTGTTACAAACTTCTACCGGAGCAGTTGAGACCATTACACCGGCTGATCCGCGGAAAATGCATCCAACGCCGCCTGCTTAAAGGATTAAGGGTGTGCTCCGCGAGGGTTCGACGGAGAAGTGGGAGGTGGGGGGGCACGTCGATGGCACAAGAGCATGGAACAAACAACGGGGAACGGGTGCCGGTGTTTGGCGAGATTAGAAGTAGCGGGGGTAGGATATCGCGGGAGCAACCCGCGGCCCTCGAAGTGGGGGAACAGCCGCGGGAAATAATTGGGTCGTAAATATTTGTCTCCGTTTGCCCGCGGCCTCGTAAATTCTACTTACGCGTCTCTTCACTTTCCCGCGGTAAACGAAAATTCTTCTTTACGGCGCAAACGGGGCCGGTGGCTGAGCAAGAAGAGAAAAAAAAAAGAAAAAAAATAGATACGGGGGGGGGCCGGGGGGGGGGGGGGGTCTTATTCCGGGGTGGCTTCGCCGGGACGGCTCGTAATGCGTATTCAAACATTCTTGTGCAAATTTCACCGTCTTTTGTCCCCGGTTTTTTTTAAACAATTAATAACCCTCATGAATTTCGCCGCCGCGTAACACGAACGGGGAAGAAGAAATGGAATAAAGTGGAATGCAAGAGTGTATCTATGCGCCGCTATATGTTCGCGTCTCGAACGAGCGCGTGTGTGCGCGCGCAAGTACGAACGTACAAACGCAGGCATGTGTAAACGCGTGTATGTGGTACGCGTTTTTTATGCATGTGCGCGTTCGCGCGTATACGTGCACGTGCATACAGCGTAATAGGGTAACAGGTAGCAACGGCGTAGAGAGCACGCCGGCGAGGCTCAGCGAGAGCTCAGGGCCGTAGTATATATCATGCGGTAATGGTCCCGTTGCGGCTAGGGCGACAGGGGTACGCTGAAATATCTGCAAGGGCCCCGTTGCTCCTCCGCACCGCGGCCTGACGTGGAAATAGTGCCCCCCTGAATTAGGATGCTGCGAAACGCGACGGACTTTTCGAATCCCTCATTAATAACCCCTTGACTCACGGTTTCTTCCGCAGATACCGTGATCGGGAATTTTTCGTCGGTGGTTTCTACCAGGGAGAGATGATGCAGGTCTATTGCAGTCAGCTTAGTCAACAAATTAGTAATTTTAATTTAATTGGTAACATTAGTTACAAGAATTAGCTTAGTCGTCTAGCGAGAAATAAAAGGGAGAATTATAAATATTTTTTATTGGTAATAATTGCTGTTTTCTCATTAGTAATAATTACTGTAGACACGTCATTCAATGTGGCGACAATGAGAATATTGTAACGTGTAATGAATTTAGATTATAACTGTCTGTATGTGACAATGAGCATATAACAGGGAGGCCTAGTTGTTCAGCTCTCGAAGAACGAACGTGCGTCGTTTTATGCAGAATTTGTGCATAAAACCTATGGTTTAACCCTTTGCACTCGAATGGTGACTCTGAGGCACCATTAAAATTGCTCTGTCCCGTTCCAAAATAATTCTTAATGCAACAAAGACTACTTTGAGAAAAATTGCTGAAAGTGAAATTATTTGTATGAGTCACAATAATTAATTTCGAATGCATAAAAAGTGCACTTTGTCTCGCGTAAACTGGATTGCAAGCCAGATAAATAACTTTCGATTTACAGTTAAAATATCTTGGACTCCAAAGGGTTAATATTTCTATGTAATTGGATTCTATGCTGTTTTGGAGACACTGAATCTTTAACGACGTTACATTTAGTAAAGTAATCGAGAACACTGTTGATTACAAACAATGAAACGGTATTACAATTGCCGCAGCGACAATGAATTAACATCGCGATATTCGGAAGACGGTGCATTTTCCGTGTCAGCATTTAACAAGGCAAATAGAGAGACAGCAGTAGCATTGTTTTTAAATGCAAATGGATACGACGTGTAAAGATGTAGCTTCGGTTTACGGGCTGCGAACGCATTAACGTGTCCAGTGCCAACGTTGCGCGGTGTTATTGCAACTCGTAATGCTTCATTTAACGTCGAGAAGATCAATGGCTCTTCTTTATTAAATACTGTTAGAAATTTTTAAAATTTT
>NW_027581053.1:0-4976 GCF_028453695.1 Augochlora pura
GAACGTCGAACGTTGCGCGGCGCGTCGTTAAGAATTCGTCTGGAATCGTCGATATTTTATCGAAGTCCGACGGGGTTCGACGGAGTTCGCCAGTAAATTCGGCGGGCCGTGTACGTGGGCTGCGAACAGCCGCTTATCTCCGACCATTTTCTCGGCATTTCACCCTTTAACCCCCACCCCCTTTTTTCCGGGGCGCCGATTGTTTCGCCGGCCAGCCCGAAAGTAATCCGAGCGCCGTTTAAAGTTCGCCGGGCATGTTTTATATCCGGGCCCGTTCGTATTTATTGCATGGAGCCGGGCGCGCGCCCGCGGCGCCGGATCCCTTTTCACGCGGAATTATTCTCCCGCCGCGGTGTTCTCGATTTTTATTTTAAACAAATCCCCCTCTTGGGCACGATCCACGAAAAAAATATGATCCTGTCGATGCTCGACGTTCGGATCGCGGGAAACCGAAATTTTCACCGCCACTGATTCTTTTTACGCGCGAGTAAACACTGCGGTTTCGACGATCTTTGGAAATTTTTTCAGCGAGAAGTATTGGCTTTACTAAATTTAAACTTTGGACGATTGTTAAGTAACGTTTCGAGAATATGCAGAAATTTTTTAAAGCAGTAATCGCTGTTTGCTTCGGAATTATAGAGCTAATAGAGAGGACGCTTGAGTTGGAGTTTTTCGGTGTACAATTTTGCAATTCTCTGAATGGTATTCTAATTTTCAAAATAATTAACAATAATAGTACAAATAATAATTATTTAGTGTATGTCAAGGTACTGTCAAAATATATTTATTTAATTTATGGTTCTTGCGAACCATAGATTCAGAATATACACCCCGCTCTAAAAATATTTGAACGCTTCCAAAAAATTGAATAAATTGAAAGAACCGATTGGAAATTCTTACAATTTCTTGAATATATATATATTCAGAGATAGCAATTAAAAAATGCAGTGATAAAAGAAAAGGAAATTGCTTTTTCTTTTAGATATTTTAAAATATATATTTTACATTGTAATACATATAAATAACATCAGTTTTCTAAAAGAAAAAGCAATTTTCTTTTCCTTTATCACTGCATTTTTTAATTCTAAGAATTACGAGATAAACTCGGCCCAGCAAATTAAATAAAAAGTTTCAATTTACACTATTAAACAAGCAGCTGTTCTAATACTTCTGGAGCGTATAATTCGTGTCCGGAATAATTCGTGTCCCGCCAAGTTGTTCGAGTTAATCGAACAATTTGTTTCCGTAATATTGCTATCTACGCCGCGACGATTTCACGCTCGAATTGCCCGTTCCGTGATATAAAACTGCAAGAAAACGCGAGGGCGAACGAAATTTGCGAATCGGCGAACTGGGGAGGGACTGGCCGGTCGGTAACTATCTGAAACGGACGGGGAAGAAAAAGCGAGTTGTCCGTGGGACGCCGGTCTCAAATTCCCACGGGATTTCGTGCGGGTCCTTTTTCCGCCGGCGCGTTACCATCCTAACGAAGGATTAAATTTTCCAGCGACGGCCACGCGTTCCCCATTTTCTCGCGGAGGAAATTCGACGGGAGGGCGGAATCGTTATCGATCATCGTTTGCAATGGAAATTTATTGCATTTGTTTCCCGAAATTGCTCGAAGGAAACTCTCGTTCCTTTTTCCCCCATCTTCGCCTCTCTCTCTCTCTCTCTCTCTCTCTCTCTCTCTCTCTCTCTCAGCGCAACCCTTTTTCTCCCACCGTTTCCCTCCTTTTTTCTCTCACCCCGTTGCACCCCGGACTCCCAACCCATCCTTTTTGTTTCTGCCGTCGATGCCCGCCGATGAAGTTTTCCGCGGAACGACGCGGTTTTAATTCCGGCGACCGTAATTCCTGCTGTTTGCCGTTTTCCGGTGTCGAAATTGCGAAATTTCGACACCGGCCGACCGGCTCTGCCCATTTTTCCTCGCGACTTTCCGCTGCCACCTGCGCCCTCGCATCTCTCAACCACCTCCCCCTCTCTCTTTCTCTCTCTTTCTCTCTTTCTCTCTCTCTCTCTCTATCTTTCTCTCTTTGTTGCGGTCTCTCTCTCTCTCTTTTCCACTCTAGCAGGAACAACGAAACGCTGCCGCGGACCAATTACAGCACGCTATTGATTTTTATTTACATGCGGGGCAAAAAACGATACAGGCCGGCGAGAAATGAGCGACGATTTAGTGTCGCTCGCGGCGAGTTTTCCGAATTTCCAGACACGGGGAACGCGATCGGCGGACCGGCCGTTGTCTGGGAAATGAAGCCGAGTAACTTCGACCTTCCGTCCAAATAATAGCTGTGATAGATTGCGAAATTCCGGGCGCGTGGAGTATCAAAAATATCGTCGGGACGCGCGGCTCGGCTTAAAAACGGTGCAACAATTTCCGGTAACTCGAGCACTAACTGTTCCGATAATCTGTCGGTGCGATAGTCTTAGGTGGAACTGTTTGGAAAAAGTGAAAGCGGAATCTTCGACCTTTGACACGAGGCTAACAAAAGTAATCTGATATTTTTTTTACGGGAAGATGTGGAAGTTTAACCCTTTGCACTCGAGTGGCGTCTCTGAAGCGACAATGAAAATTTTTATGTAATTAACAAAATAATGTTGACGTTGTCAAAGACCCTTCTGTTAAAAGCGTAACAGTTTTACGAGTCGCGAGACTCAATCTCACACAGCAAATTATATTAAGTACTATACTATAGCTGCTCGAAATAGCAATTTCCGATTTAAGCTTAAAATGGCTTGGAATACAGAGTTAAATTTCTAGCGGTGACCAAATATTTGGTAACTCGTTTTGAAGACTGAAATGGACCAAACAAAAAACAGAAAAAGAATTTCCGTAGCACGAAATGACACCTTTCCAACGAGCATAAATCCGAAATTGTTTGATCGATGCTTTAACAGATATCGATCGCTACAGCCGTCTACCGAGAAAATAATGGATTACTTTGTCCCCACCCTATATTAATTGTAAATCCAACGTAACTAATATCATAGAAATATAATATTAACACTAGATTGCCTAAGCAAGTCATTTTGACTGCTTTTCAATTTCAATTAGAAATATAATTATGTAAATAATGACACAGCTTCTTATAATTTTGTGACTTTTTCTACAACATATAAATGCGTTTATTAATCATTGTTGTTGCCCCCCCTCTCCTTCATTTCCGGTATATATATGTGTGTTATACCTATATTGCCGAAAGCAGTCATTTTCCCGGCTACAAGCTCCCGTCTTTCTAGTGTTAATAGTCGCCACTAAGTCGTAGCAGAAGGGGTTGAAGATCGACGATTTTTCAGACACCTCGGATCCAAGAACGTATTAACGGCCAGGCGTCGTAGGGAAAGCAAAGTGAAAAAATAAATTCCCCTCTTAATGCGTAAATCGTCTAAAGCGAAAGCTAACAGGTTCGGTGGAAGTCCGAGGGAGAGAAAACACGAGTGCACGAGGGACGGAAGAGTTGGCGCGCGGGGGTGGGGTGGGGTGGCGGAGGAAGGGCAGTCGCGATTTATCCCGGAGCGTGATTGTGGACTGCTAAGCGAGCTCTGGAACCGGCTAAAGGGAAAAGATTGTATAAATATTTATGGTCGGTTACGGTTGAGCAGGGACACGCCGTTGGGAACGGTGGAACCGAAAGAGAGAAAGAGAGAGAGAAAGAGAGAGAGAGAGAGAGAGAGAGAGAGAGAGAGAGCCCGAAGAGGCGCTTCAAGGTGAGCGGCGGCAAAAATTGGACGCGACCGGCGAGGAAAGTAACCTGGCAAATATTAATGAAAATAAGGGAAGAGAAATTGAATGTACAATGAGCGGAATTAGAATACCGAGTGGCGAGGGTGTGTGGTGCGCCGGAAGGAAAACCGTAATGGAGCCGGGGAAATGGATACGGGGGAAAGAAAAATAGCCAAGGAAAATATGGACAGCGAGGGAGAGACGGGGCCGCCCCGTATGGAAAACGCGAGGAGAGAGAGAGAGAGAGAGGTCAGGTGGAATCTCGGGAAAGCGGAGAGCAGGTTTTAAAAGTTAGAAGCAGCGGGGAAATCGGACGGTCAATTAGGAGAGCGGCGCTCGAAGCCTTTTACACGGAGGGTGAAAAGTCGCGGATCGGCGGTGGCCGTTTTCGATTTTTCTAGGAATTATGAAGTCGACCTATCTATTAGGTCGTTCGGAAAGTCATTTCGTTTTTTTCTTGGTGGAAATGAAACACAATAGATTACTAAACAAAATCTATTGTAAAGAATCGAACGAAATTTTTAGCAAACAAGACTTACTAGATCAGTTGTTCAATTATATGAGCCGTTCAGTGCACACATCGACTAACTCCATAAAACAAAAAGTCGAGAAACGCGATGAAATGATGTACATTGATTTTTAAAATTCCTGTTATAACATAGATTCACATATATAATGTAGAATGAATAAATACAGATATAGCTTTCATTTAACGTACAATTTAATGTATAAAATTAATATTATTTAATGTATAAAATTAACAAGAAAGAATAGCCAAAAAAAATAAAAGAAAAAAAAAATTTTGCCGTTTAATGGTGTTAATCTTTATTATTCAGGAAAGTTATTATAAATATAAAAAGTTATGACTATACCAAGTGCTTTGACACTTAAATTTAAGATTTTTCAAAAAGTGGAGTTAATCGATGTGTGCACTGGGCGGCTCATATAATGATTGTGCAGCTTAAGCGTGAAGTTGGCTGTGAAAAAATTAAGTCTGTTCTTGGGAAAAACGAAATTACTTTCCGAACAACCCAATACATGCCGTTCATATTGCTTTTTGACTGTAGATCGACCATGCTCCGTTCATTTTCAGCCAGAATTATTTATTCATTTATTTTCACGTAAAATAAAGATCGTCTTCGTTAATTGCAGGATGCAAAACCGACATAGGCATTTAAAGGGTGTCCCAAAATTCACGCAAGAAGTAATTTTGATAGAAAACACAGATTTGTGACAAAATATTGAAATATTG
>NW_027581054.1:0-4976 GCF_028453695.1 Augochlora pura
AGTTTCGTTTCCAACAATTTTTCCAAAATTATACTTCGTCGCTATAAAAATTATTTTAGAAGGTGCCTCGGAGTCGCCGCTCGGGAGCAAAGGGTTAATTCCGGAATGTTAAAAAACGTTCGAGCGACTCTGTCCAAATACAAAGAACCGGCCGATGGAACTAGGTCGGGCGTGTTCGGCCGGCCCCGCCTCGCGCCGCCGAACTGGGCCAGGTAGTACCATAGGTGGGCGAGCCTAATTGCCGAGATACAAATCTCCTAGCTGTTACCCGAATCTCGAAAGCTAACGGGGCCCACAGCCGTTCGATCTAGGCCAATGGGACCGGGCCGGGGACTCATCTTCGCGTCGCTGCGGCGGCGGTGGTGGGGGCAAATCGAAGAATGCCTAGTGACACCGGGGCCCGGTACGACGGCTCGGTCCAAGTCGGCCGCGACCCGAATACGAGAGGGGGGCCTCACCTCGTTGCCACGCGCGCCCACTGAAACGGTAACTGCTTTTTAGACGTCGGACAACTGATTCGTTCTCCTGCCAGCTACGTTCCTTCTCTTCGCTCGTCGTTCCGCTCTATAGTGTCGTCTCCGCGGTCGATTACACGCCTCCGGCGATGTGCATTTTTTATGGCGGAATTAGAGGCGACGATCTTGTTTATGGAGATTTTTAGGACGACAAGGACGTTTATAGGACGTGACCGGGGCCTATTTTGGGACTCTCGATAGCTCGTGAGTCATTCGTCGTTTGTTCTCGCGGATACATTGGTGTAGGATTTGGGAAAGGTGGTGACAACTCTTGTTGAACGAGTGGTGATTTTTTTTGGAATGTGAGCGTGCCTAACCTAGAACTAAACCTAATGCAGACTTAGTGTAGACTTAATGTGGATTTAATGTTGGTTTAATGCAGGCTTGATTTAGACCTTGTTTTAGGGCAATGATTGCAGGTTTTCGGGCTCGCAAGTTTTCGAACTTTGCGAGACCTAACCTAGTCATAAACCTACCTAACATAAACCTAAAGTTTACCTGACCTTAACGTAACCAAAAAGGTGTTCTAAAAACCTTAACCCACCCAATATATTTCTAACAGATATTTCTCTGACAGAAATGAATAGAAAAAAGTAACAAACAATAAAAAATTCGAAACGATATAGTAATTCAATAGGAAGGCAAATAAGTGCCATAATTATGGCGTCATCGCATTCCCGCCGAAACTTTCGATTCGCCACATTTAACCCCTTGCACTATAATAACGAGTATGTCTCGTGACGATTGTTCGATAAATATGGTTGTCAAACGTTTCTAATAAATCGAAAGAAAATTTGAATCCTCTGTTATCGAAATCTTGGATTGAAAGTAAATGAGCCACTATTTTGCGGGCGCTTAAAGAAGAAAATATATAACAAATAAATGGCAGTAAAAATTCAAAATATATAAATTGGCAAATATAGTAAATAAATAAATATCTATGCTATTATACCGATACTAAAATCATCTCGTGACGTCAAGGAAATAATTAATTATAATAAATTAGCTATGAAAGACGTAATAGTGCAATGGGTTGATAACACGTTCTTTGGAACAAAGGGACACGTTCGCTTATTTTTTTCTCTTATAACAGACTACCGTTTCTCTATATTTGACAGGTACTTTTCTATGGCGATTAACGTGAACTTCAACTTGGTTGTCCGACGTCGCGGTACAAGCTGCCGGCTCGCGTCACCATAATTCTGAAAGCCGGCATAGGCTAGGTATATTTTAGGTCGGTATAGGGTTTTCCAGTAAGGGCGGGTCGATTATGAAATGGAATAAAATGGGCTGTGCACGAGGTGTTAACAAATTTTTTTTTATTAGAAAGGCCCCTGTATGCAATTATATATGGAATATGAGATCGTTCAAATGTCCCCAGCGGCCCTGCACGGTGTCACCTATCCGAGAGGTCCAATTATCAATGACTTTGCCGCATAGCTCCGGCTGAATATCAGCGATGACCTGGGCTACGTTGACCTTGAGAGCGTCGGTCGATTGTGACTTACTGGTATAGACCTACGACTTCAGAAAACCCCGGAAGAAGAAGTCTAGAGGGGTGAGATCGCAGGATCTTGGTGGTCAATTCCAGTCAGCGAACAAACGCTCCTGGGTCAGTTGGATCTTGTGCAGGTGTAGGCCCAAGTTCAGACGCAAAATTCGCCAGGTTGAAGACTGCGAAAGACCATGTTCTTGCGCACGACGAGGAATTGACTGCCTCGGGTTCTCCTGCACACTTTCACGGGCAGCGGCGATGTTCTCGGCCGATCTGACTTTCCGTTGACGTGCAAGCGTTGGCTGATCATTTACCGAATCGGTCATCTAGAATTTGGCCACCAAACGTTGGAGGGTCGACTTTGAAGGGCCACCGCGTCTACCATAAAATCGGCGCAACGCCTGCAACGTTTTCACTAACGAATACTCATTTTGATAATACAATTTGATCATTTGCCATGCTTCTCAATCGTGTAACTTGCCACGGTGATTTGGCATAACCGACTGGATTGTAAACAACAGATTTAATCGACGCATTCAAAACAACATCGCCGCTATAGACTGTCAACATCGACCCATTCCTATTGGAAAAATCTCTATATCCGCGAGGCAGCGCGAATGGGCGCCGAAGCGACGTTTCCCATGGACGATAATCGAGTTCCATCGACGATCAAATAGAGCAAATCGATTCGAAAAAATTACCACCGTCGACTTCTGGCTGCGACAAACGAGAAGTCGATCGATTATCGACGGTTCCCTCGAAAACGCGTCTGTTCGATGTGCGCGACGATTCGCGGGTTTTAAATCTTCTCGAGCGAACCGACGAACCGTTTCTACTCGTTTAACGTATCTGTCGCGATTGACGGAACGAGGAGATGCTTCCGTCAGCCGGGACACCAGCGAACCATTTATAATTTTTATGTAATTAACGAAAACACGGTTCGGGTATGTAAATATGGAAGATATTATTTATTAAAAATATGACTGCGTACCTTCCTTACCTGCCCCATTTTCTTCCAGTGTGGAATGCAAATGGTGATTGTTTAAAATAGGGTTGTTTTTTATTGTGGTGAAAATATGTTGTGTGGCTTGTTGTTTTGAACAAGTTTTTTTCTTTGCACGAATTGTGTGGCTGCTTTAGTTTCCGAGATATTTGTGGGATATTATTGATCTAACTTGGACTTAATTTGGACCTAACTTGGACCTAACTTGGACCTAAGTTAGAGGGATCAAAGTTGGACCTAAGTTGGATCTAAGTTAGAAGGACCTAAGTTGGACTAAAGTTGTACCTAACTTAGACCTAAGTTGGACCTTAGTTAGAAAGACCTAAGTTGGACTTAAGTTGGATCTAACTTGGACCTAACTTGGTCCTAAGTTAGTCTTAACTTGGTCCTAACTTGGACCTAAGTTGGACCTAACCGCACATTAGTTTCGATTTAATTGGGAAGTTAAAATATAGTTAAGAGTATATATGTACAGTTAAATATATATACTTTTGTACATATTTGGATATTTATGTGCTAGTAGAGTTTATTAATAATGACAATAGAAATTATTAAGAATGACAATAGAGATTATTAACACTTGATATTATATTCAAAGATTACCTATGCTTTAAATGAAGGAAGTGAAATTAAAAATTGAAATAAAATTGAGAATGTAAAATGAGAAGATTAAATAAAATGAGGACGTAGAATTAGATATTAAAGTATAGTAAAAAAGGTGAAACTAACAATGTAAGTTAAATGCAGAAAGTCTGATTATAAATCCAAATGAAATTAAAAAAGTAAAATTAAATTGTGAGGGAATTACGATAACAAAAGTAAAAATTAAGACAATATAAAAATAGTAATATTTACGATTAATGTAAAATGATAAGATTAAAATTAGCAATTAATGCAGAATGAGAAAATAAAAATTAATGTTCACATGAAACTAAGAAAGCAAAATTGGAGATTTGCATAAAACAAAATAACGTAAAGGTAGAAATTTGAATAACACAGAAGTAGAAAATCAAATCAAATAAAACGAAATTAGAAGGTTAAATAAAATAAAATAAAACAAGATTAGAAATTCAAGTAAAATAAAATGAAAGTAGAAAATAAAATAAAATTCGTAATTCAAGTAAAATAAAATTAGAAATTCGAATAAAATAAAATAAAATTAGAAATTCTAGTAAAGTAAAATGGAAATAGAAAGACAAATAAAATAGAATAAAATAAAACGAATAATTCAAATGGAATGAAAATATTAAATTTAACAATTAAAATAAACTGGTAAAAGTAACTTTAAAAATTGAAATAAAATGAAGAACGTAAAATGAACAATTCGAAGTGAAAAGTATCGAATAATAAATATTACAGTTTATATAAACTAGTAAAAATAATCTGAAAAATTGAAATAAAACGAGGAACATAAAATGAACAATTCGAAGTGAAAAGTATCGAATAATAAATAATAAAAAAATCAGGAGGTCAGGGTGCGATGATTAAATCATAATCCAATAACGGTAATTTTATTCTACGCTATGTTATACATGCTTGGTATAATACAAAACGATACTGCTGTATAATCGTGTGTCCGGCGCGTTGGTTATCAACACGAATCCAGCGCCTCCGGCGTAGCGTTCGACTTCTGCGAAGAGACGATTCGCTTTGCGAGAGGCCGAATGCCGCCGAACAAGAAGGATCTACTGCTATTTACATAACATGGTTAGCTGTTTCCGCGCACAGAAAGTTAACCTACTGTGTAATCATTGTGTACCGAGAAACGGGTTGCTCTCCAACTTCAGCCTAACCCCTTGCACCATCGCTCCTTTCATGCTGCGACGATTATTCATACTTAATCAGTTTTTTTAATAAATAAAAATTGTTTAAATAATTTTTTTTAGTAATAAAAAAAATGTATTTAATAATTTTTTTTTAGTAATAAAAAAAATTTATTTAATAATTTTTTTTAGTAATAAAA
>NW_027581055.1:0-10628 GCF_028453695.1 Augochlora pura
CCAAAGTCCAAAAATGAGCCCCAGACAGCCTAATACCCCCGATAGGTTGATTCAAAAAATCATAAAAAAATCCCAAATCGTTTTATGGGAATGTTCCTTCCGGGATCGTAAAGTAGACACTTTCAGCTTCAATTTAAGCTACCTGAAGTTCAAATTGCACCACGGGAAAGTTATTGAAAACTCGCCCAAAGTCCAAAAATGAGCCCCAGACTTAATCACAGAAAGGAAAGGATAAAATATTGCAATTTTTTGGCATTTTTTATTTAAAAATTTTGGGTACGTTCAATTTAATTGTTGGTACGTTTTATATATAAATAAAAATATCATGGAAATATTGCAGCAATATACCCAACTAAGTGATGATCTTCTCGTCGAAACTGCGAAGATCTTCGATTTCCCGCGACGAGCGAACAACGAAAGTTTGATCGATGACGGTAGAACAATAGTCCCCTTAATAACAGGAATTTTGCAAATCGGTTTATAAACCGATCGGTATGATAAAATGATAAACCGTTGTTCAGGGGAGAGCCATCGATTCGAATGTTTTCCAGCGAAACGCTGTTTCGTTATCGGATATATCTGCTTTCGTAATAGATCACGCCGCCGCGAACAAAATCGCTATGACAATACGAAGACCGCGACGCGATGTATAATATTTATGCGGGTCTAGTGAATTAACGTTAACGTCAATGGGTCGCAGGAAATATCCGGCCGTGGATTAATTGAGCAGAACGGGAAAATTCATTTGCAAAATGTTGAAGTAATTTCTGTCCATGTAATTGCAGTTGATGGCGGAGCCGGTCGGCTGGCCCGTTCGATCGGGTAACGAAGATAAAAGATTAATAATTTCCGGAGGAATCCGGATTTCGTTATTTACGAAACGAAGGAAATGTTCGGACAATTAGCATAGAGAATGGTATCGATTGCGGCCATTACGTATGGAACGGGTTCAAGTATAAAACCGTCCCTGATCCGGCAGTAAAGGTAGAATAGTCTGACCCGTACAGATCAGTAGAATAGGAATGGTCTTTAATCAGGCACTAGAATAATCCCAGGGATTACCTCGTCGAAAAAACCTCATTTTATTGCTCCCACCGACTTCTTGCGTGGACGCGGATAATTTGGCGAAATGAGGAATTTCGTTAAATAACCGCGCACTTCCTTACGCACTTTATTTTTATTCTACGCGAACTCTGTTCTACCGTCATTATTGTTCCTGTATTCTACACACTGACAATTCTGCAAATAATTTTGTATACTAATATACAGTATATACAATATTATATTGTATATATTACTATATTGTAATATAAAATATTTTTACATTGACAAATCTGTTTACTTTTAAATTAATATATATAATATAATAATTTAAAAATAAACAGATTTGATAATGTAAAAATATTTTCAGAACGTCGTCGAATGTGTAAAATTGTTTGCACAATTTCGCGCAGCTCAATTATTAACTTCCCGATTAATTGCTGAAGCAATGAATATTTTCACACAAATTACGTTACAACGTAATGCAATCTCGTTTCATTCGACAAGATCGCCGTTAGAAATTCAAACAAAATATTCCTATCAGCGTGAAAATAAAAATTTATAGATGATTCGGCGCGGTGAAATTTTTGTTGCTATTTCATTTCACCGTGCCGCGGGGCTCTGCTTGCCACGAAAAGAAGCATGCGTGTTTTCGTACAAATTAATCTCAATAACTGAAAAATATTTGTGCAGTCACGTATATCCACTTCAGTTTCGAACAGTTTTCAATTTCCGATATTATAAACAACCGTTGGCATTAAAGTAATTCGAGAGAACGGTAAAGAGGATATATGGATTTTGTTTATATGGAATTGTTTCTCAAACACGAGCCCCGAATAAACGGTAAAACGATTGTTTTTCTTTTTATTTGTCACAGCCCTTTGGCAAAACCTTCAATTTAATTGGATTTAACGTACAAATAAGTAAAAATTCAATTTAGAAAAATAATTACCATCGGAAAGAGGAAAATTAAACGCGCTTTCGTTTGTTAAATAAAAGCCTTTTGTAAATACGTATGGATGTTATAAATTAACAGATATGTGCAAATGATTCATGCATCGCATGATTTTTCGAGTATACGAGACAGTTTGTAACTTGTTAGATTTTTAAACTTTTTAGGGATGAATTTTTATATTAAGGAACAATCTAATTAATTCTTTCTTTTTTATTTATCATCCGTTTTCAACTGATTCTCATTTTCTTTATATTTAGAATAATTATAATTTTAAGAAACGTACTATATTACTAAATGTACTAAAATTACGTATATATACACACACGTGTTAGCACCCTTAAAGAGGTTAAAAGTAACACGACTCCATAGTCGGAGGTTGTTCCGCGTTCTCGGACTTTCTCTGTAATTTGCGAAGGGAATGTTCTTGCTTTATTACAGGGCGTCGGATGTTAACATTCGCGGCGTCAGTCAATGTCAGCGTGTCAACAAGCCCAGGGCTGACGCCGGCTGCAACTAAAACGTGACACGTGGGACATTTTCCTAACGGGCACGGCTTAACCCGCGGAACCCTCGGTTACCAGGCACGCGGCTCGTGGAAGTCTCAATTACCATACCTAACTACTGTTTTCATCGCTACGCGAAACTTTCACTTTTACGAACGGTTCGCGCGTGTCGCATCGATTCCGTGTATCGATCGCCAGCTCGCGTTCCGTTCGTTTCGTTGTTATCGGTGAATGTCGAGTGGCGATATGAGACAGGGTGCGAATTGCTACCTCAGTTAACCCCTTTGCGCTACGGTAACGAGTCGGAGTCGTTAAAAAGATTCCACGCGAGCTCTGCTACATTAAACCTTTGCGGACGAGAGGCGACTCTCGGCATATTTATCTTAGGAAATTATAAACTGTCTATAGCGATATATAAAAATTATATTTATATTATATTTGAAGTAAGATAATTATATTTGTATCACATTTAAATTAAGATCACTGTGTACAAATTATAAATTGTATACAATTCTATATAAATTATATAATTGTGTACAGTTGTATATAAATTATATTTGCAATACATGTAAATTAAATTAATTTGTCCTGTTAAGAGAAAAAGAAGTCGTCGTCGTCGTCCGCAAAGGGTTATTATTAAATTCTTCCAAATTCAAATCAAATTTAATTCTCCTGTTATGAAAGTCTAGAAATGGAATTAAATAAAGAGAATAGAAGAAATAAAGTGATCTGGTGTTATCAAGGAGAATATTAAGAAGAAATAAGGGCTAATGAAGGTAACGCGAGAAAGAGTCGTATAGTGCAAGGGGTTAAATAATCGTTGGTATCTGACAACTCGCAGACATTTCGGCCGCCGAATGGATCGCCGCGGCATGAAACTTGGCGATCGCGGTAATTATCCGTGGCCTGCCGGGGCCGCAGTTGTAACTGAATTGTCGGCGGCGAGGATCAGCCTTCATCAATCTGGTGGTTTGCGAACAGCGGCCAGGTCCCCGAGAGGGTATCGATATCACTCTTTAAAGTTGCCGATTCGCAGACGTTCCCGTGAAATTCACGCGTTCCCCGACTTTTCGTTGGAACGGTTGTTTGTCCCCGGATTGGTCGCGCCGGTTCGGCGAGGAGTCGTTATCGCTTCAGCCGCGGTGCGTTTAAATTCGCCGGGACGGCGGGGGTCCGAAATGTCTCCGCGTTCGCCCTTATTCGGTTAAGCCCGGACTGTCCTGCACTTAAGCTTGCATAATTTTCGCCCTAACTAGGGAGAAATTACGCCTCCGCTCTGTTTGCGCAAGGAAATTCGCGCGTCCACCGCCCCGTATCAAGCCAACCCGCCGCCTCGCGACCTTCTCTGCGCTCTCCGCCTCTGCCAGCGTCTAGGACCTGGCTTTCCCAACCGTTCCGGAATTAACGTCGAGTGCAAACGTTCCGCGGGGCACGAGGGCTCTCGAAACCCGAGCCTTTTCGCACATTTTCTTCCCGGATTTCGCTCCGACGGATAAAGGAACGCCTATATCGCGGCCCCCGGTCCGTTAGCAAAACTTCTCCTCCTCCGCTCCGAGCCACCCTCTCCTCCCGTCTCCTCTTACAGACTTTGCTTCGAGGTCCCGCCTCTCTGTCTTTCCCGCTGCCTACTACGCTTCTTTTTTCTTCTCCTCGCCCTCGGACCTCGGCTCGGATATTTCGTTTCGGGAAGGATCGCGGGGGCAAAATGGATCAGAAGTTCCCAGATGGAGATACGGCGCGGAGTTACTTTGCGCAACTGTGTCACCAGTGAATGACTTGTTCCCTTTGCTCTCTATCCTTGGCGAAACGGGGACACCGCCGTCCGTGCTTCGCGTCTGCTCCCGTTCGAGACCGTCGACGATTCCCGACCCCTACAACTTACCGACACCACGGATAAGTTGTCGTTCTCGGTGCCGCGGCATCTCAGCCAGCGAATTATTACTTTCGCAGGCTTGAACATTCGTCTCTGCGCTTTCGTTACAGCCACTCGAATATCACCTCCGATAATATGGTTAGAAGAAATATTTTACACGTTCCATCCCGAGAGAACAAGCACGCGGAGTTTCTGTTCCATAGGGTTTATAATATGAACTACTCTTGAAAATAAGATATCTCTTTGCATCCAACTTACTCTATAATTAACCAATATTCAAACCGCACTCTAGAAAGGGTTACTAACCGGTTAATATCTCACCGAAATCGAGCAGCCTTTTTAAGCAAACGATCCGACTGGGCTGAGATTTGTAGCCCGGTAAGCGGATCGCATCCGATTGACACTCGTCGGAGATGTATTAATGATATTGGGTCTGTATCAATCGCGGCTCGGCGCAGAAATTAATGACATCCCTAGACGTTTGATGTCAAGACTCAAAGGTGGAGCTGTTAGATATTTCCCCAATAATAATTTCGTCGAGTAACACAAACAGGCAAATATATGAATGGCGCTCCGAGATACAAAGCGGATCAATGTTTGATTACCTATTCGAAGCTACCCTTTCGATACCGCGCGCCCGGCTATCGCGGATCAGAGGAAGAAACCGGGCCAGTTCTGACGGGTTCGCGACGCTATTACCGACCGTATTACCGCGTCTTTGCACCTGCGGCTCTCGCAACCCTTTGCCCGTTTTTCCGACGGTCGTGTCGTTTCCATCGATCTCGAATAATTGCGTTACGTCTCGTATCGCGTGTATAAAATATTTGTACTACCATTAGTTATATTATACTACCATTTCTTGCTTTCATAAATGTTTCAAGAGAAAATACCTTTCGCTCGCATAACGAAATAATTTAGAAGAAGAAACTCAACCGGGTATTTATCGACGGAGCACCGTACAGTTAACGGCACCAGCTATTAAATGCAAAAGTGTTGTCTTACCAGTATTGTTCACCGGATGTCCGCCTCTTACTGGCCAGCCAACGGACTCGCTCGCTTTCGACGAGAAGCTGAAGTACGCCAAAAACTGGGACCTCGTGGTGTTCTCATTTATCCTGGAACAAGGAGAGATACGTGTGTTCAAGCTACGCTTACGTGCACGAAATCCGAGTGTTTTACACGATAAAACAATAAAACGAGCCCGTGATAAATACCGGCGGGGGCCACGCTATTGCGTGACCCACCGTGGACCGCGGTATTTACGAGCGCTTGGGATCTTCCGCGCTCCAACGAAGAGATATACGGATGCCTTACACGTGATGCAGGGCCGGTGTCGTCAAAATTTTGTTTTTCGGGTCTCAGCCTCTTCGCTTTCGATTTTACAGATTCCACGGGGAAATGCAATTTCTTAATTGCGACGATACCGGGAGCGCCGTTTATTAACCACTTCGGTACGGCGCGCATCGGCCACGAAATTGTGCCCACAGCCGGCACTCACCATTCGCATGCTACTTCGTGCATCGACAGTGAATCCGTTTTGCTCTTTTACAGACCTTTGACGAGAAAAGCTTATTTATGTGTATTTCTGGACGTAAACACTGCAATTGTAGAGATAAGGCAAAAGTTCTTGGCAGTCGACTATAGTCGACTATAGTCGATGCTCGGCCGTGTGCGTTCATATCACGGCCGTCGACTATAGTCGACACTCGGCTGTGCGTGTTCATCTGTGGCCGTCGACTATAGTCGACGCTCGGACCGAAGTGGTTAACTACCCAGCGCCCTGCATTAATTGGAAATTTACTCGAATTTCATTTTAGACAGAAATTCGTTCGAGAATTTCACATTTTCTACAACTCGTGGCGCATTGAAATTCGCTTAAATTAGAGTCAAAACAAGAGTTCGTTAAAAAATTCACAACTTTTTACAAATTGTTTAATCTAGAAATTCATTACAATATTTTGCGAATTAATATTTTATACACAAGTAGGTTCTAAGTTTCATAATTTTCTACGACTTTTACAATGGAGAAATTCATCACACTTTCAACATTCAACAGTTGTATGTCCCCGTAAAATTTTATCAATACCATATAACTTAAATTAAAGCTAAAAGTGTCTACTTTGCAACCATATACAATAAATTATACCAGTCAAATAAAATTCCCTTTCGACGATTCCGACGGGATCGAGACAGCCTGCGAGACGCGAAGATCGGCGCACGTTTGCGCGAAACAGACACAGCGTATCGACGTGTTATTACGCAGAAACAGTGCGCCAGCTTGTGAACAGAATCGAAACTGGCGCGCCGAAGTTGCCACGGCCCGGAAGCTTGTACGCGGAGGAAAGTTTGCTGGGCCGACGATCGGTGGGAGAGAATGCACGTTCGAACATGTATTTCCGAGTTCTGGAGAAATCGCCTTGTCAAAAGAAAGAAAGAAAAAAAAGGAAAAGAAAAGAAAGAAAGGAGAAAAGGTAGGAAAGTGGCCGGGGCGAGCGTGCCGCTTCCGTGAGATCGGTCAGACGTCGGTCCTGGGATCGGCGTGGCTGTCCGCCGCCCTCGCGCGCGCGCGCCAGCCCGCTGCCGAGCTGTTTAAAAAGCAAGCACGTCGATGTCTTTCATCGAATGGACAGAAATCGATACCCGAACTTCCCCGGGGGAGAGAACTCGGCCATTCGTGAAGTACGTACCGAATAAAAAGGTGAAACGGTCCCGGCATTCGGCATTCATGAGGTTTCTCTTTTAATTAAGGCGGCGATTCTAAAATTAAACCACCTCCGCGAATTCTCTACTGGAGTACCGTTGACAATACGGTGACTGATTTTCTCAACGTCCGCTGATTTTTCTGCAAAATTTTTCTATGCTATAATCATTTCGAATAACCTATTACACGATAGACATTGATTCTCCCATGCTTGTCCCAGAAAATATTATCGAAGTTGTAACTTTGTGGTTTCGAATTTTTCTCGTTTCGAAAAATCGTATATCTTGGACAACGTTGTATATTTGGAAGCGCAGGGATAACAGCCGGGCCGCGCAGCTTTTTGACGGTTGCGTCAAATATTGTTATTGGCGAAGAGGAGTCGCGCTAACGCGATGCCCCTCGGGGTTTAATTCCACGTTGATACGCGCACGTTCGAAATAAGCTAGCGGAAGCATTCAAAAGCCAAACACAACGTAAGCGAGGGCAGATTTCCGAGCCGATATTGGCGACACGGCAACGAGAAGCACAGGCGCTGATGACTCTCGTGCCTTGAGACTCGACGCCGACGACTCCGGGGACTTGGCGCCGGAAACTGGTTATCTTAGATCGCGCGACGCGATATCCTCGAATTCTAAGATACATTATTGACTTTATACGCGACAGCGATGATTTTTCTATCGGTTTCGCTCGAGAAAATTTTACTATACTTTTAGATATGGTACATAATATTATTCGCGTAGTGAAAAACTGTAGGAGAATTTTTTAAGGAATTTTTACATGCGTCAGACATCCGTTCTTACGTTTTTAAACAAAATCGTTATTTTTAGGATTTCTTTTTTTAATCAGAAATATAATATAATTTAATGTCGAATTTGCCCGGGGTAAGAATTAACAATTACAATGGTGTGTTATAGGTAATTGTGCGCGTTGCTTTATAGAATGTCAAAGCTGTATTTTTTTAGAGCAGAGATTGCAGAGGTTCCGAAAATAATCGTTTCGACCTGCTACATATCGCGTTTCTGACTGAATCAGTTATGGAAAACGGAAAAAGTTTCACAACCGTTGCGATGTATATTGGTTTCGGTTCTTCGAAATCGATGTTATCTCTATAACTGTTATTTTTCGGTTTTGAATTTCGGCTATGCATTTCGATTATATTTTGAATACAGGCAATATACAATATATTACATTAGCAAATAACTAATGAAATAGTTAGTAGTTGTCTCTCACAAGCACAATGAATAATTTATGACATTGAATTATTAATTAATATTGAAAGAATCTTCACGATTTCAGCAACTTTGGAACAAAATATCCGAAACCGGTCACTTTGGCCAGTTCTGCAGTTTCAACATAAAAAAGTCCACCCTCACCGTTATTGTCTCGTTAATAACAACCGCGTTCATTACATCAATTTTACTTATCAAATGAATATTATTCCAATACCAACTGGAACTCCGAGTCATACCCAATGCACCGAACAGTGAACAGTGTTCGTAAACTCCCCTCGAAGTTTCGTTCAACTGCAGAACGATCCACCAGCACGCAAACACCAACAGTGGATTTAAAGTAGATACTTTAAAGGGGTATTTAAACTTTGTACTTTGTAAATATTATTTTCACCTGTATAGAAGACGAGCTCTACTTCCGACGAATCGAATCTGTAGCACAAAGTCCTTGGAAGCGGATCGAGGGCCATCGGTAAGGCTTTCTAGCGAGTATTGCCTTAGATAAGGTTGAAACGACGTTTTCGCGGTACGTATCGAAACAGGGACGATCTTAGGTAGCTTTCGCGAAAGGAATCCACCTATTGGCAAATGACAGAGCCAGTCGCCACAGTACTTTGTCCTACAGACTCCCATAGCTTGTACCACGCATTATAATTAATATTATATAATATAATTAATTTAATATAATTAATAAAACTCCGTGCCATCGAATCGAAGCGTATATTATAAATTCCCTCGAACCACCTCGAGCCCTTCGGGCAAGCTCCGACAAAGATCAATAGGAATTGTTCCATGTCCCTGGTAACATCCGAGAATAATATCCATAGCATTTCCACGAATTACGTTCCCCTGTGTCCTCGGCGAGGACGAGAAGTTCCACGGTTCCCCACGCGAGAGCTGGCGTTCAACCGGCAATAGGAAGAAGTTGCTTGAGGAGAACGCAACTCGGGGAGGGGACGCGACCGCGGCGAGAGAAGAGACAAGGAATAGGACGCGGGATTCCGTAGACGAGACCGGGCTGTAGAACGGCGTAGATGCCGGTTCTAATTCAATTATTTAGTTAGGTCAGGTTAGCTCTTGTTGGGTTAGCGTTGGTCGGGGCCAGAGGTTACTCGGGACACTCGCAACTCCTAATTCTATTTGCTTACAATAAATCTTCTTCATTCGGCCCCTCGTCAACCGTAAGATTTGATTAGCCGGCAATTCGGCTCACGACGTTGGACTAGAGTCCTCGAAAGTTGGACAGAATTCATATCTTCGCTAACGTCGTTCGCGTTGAATAGAATCTTGGTCGTAGAATCTGAGTCTACTATTTATTTGATAAGACGAGGAACTGACACCGTTTTCCTTGCCTTTGGCGACTTTCTTCGTTCCTGTCGAGGGATTCTATGGAATAAAAGACTCGTCTAGGGTAAGATTTGTTTAAGTAGCTATAGTTTAACCCTTAGCGGTCCCATGTCGTTATTGCTTCAGTCTCGTTAAAGCGTAAAGTTTTTCCCAGTGCGTGGATTATTGAAAATTGAATTTTCGAGCAGCGTTCTCGGGATTCTCGGGCGACGCTTGGCCGTCTCGGTTGGCGTCGCCGTTCCCGGAATTATCAACGTTTCCCGGTCGATTTCACGACCGTCCGTGGACAGTTCTGATTTAGAGAACGACCGGGCTCGGACGATAATCCCGGGGATTCTCCCGCGGAACGCTTCCGAATCGCGTGATTTACGGGCGGGCACTTCGAAAGTCGTTCACGTCGAGCCAAGTTCAAGCGTTTCCTCTATTGTTATGCCGTCGCGGACCTTGAAACTCGTTACCGGCGACGATGATCCCCCTTCGAACGAGAACGAGAACAGGACGGACGGACGGCGCGCGGTTGCGTCGGTTTCGCCGGAGAAATCGATTGGCACCTGTATGCGAAAAATCTGTCGAAGCTGTCGCGGGGCTCTAAGGGGCTGTGGAGGCCCTCTTGTTAACATCGAAAGGGCTGACAAAGGGCCGAGCCGGGCTCTTAACATCGTGCTCCGAGACGGTGAATAACCTTTTCTCCGCGGAGATGAAGGGGGAGCGGAGAAACGCCGCCTCGCCCGGGAAACGATTCCTGCGCCTTTCGACGGTTCCCTCTTGTTGTTCTTTCTGCTTTCTGCTTTCTGCTTTCTCTTTCTCTTTCTCCTGCTTGCCAGCAGGTTTTTGTGTTTTCGTTCTCCGGCGCGCCCGTCGCACGCGATTCGCGGGGGCTAATGGATGGAGAAAAAGAACCTCCGGTTTCGCGGAATAATACGAAATTGATGGTACAATCGAGTGCACTCGAGGAATTAAACAATTTACTTCGCCGGCG
>NW_027581056.1:0-4975 GCF_028453695.1 Augochlora pura
AAAGGGAAGATTTGCCGCATCTGTTGCAAGAGACAAAGGCCGTTCCTTCTTTAATTATTTTAATTGGCCGAGAGTAATATATATATCAGCGTAATAAAATGCTTTTAATATTTCCACCGTAGCTCGTTGGAGATATTCGCTCACGTCGTAGATGCATAAAATTACGAATCGACCGGCAACAGCTATATTTATTCTACTCTAGATATTTCAATCTGCTTCCGACACCGTCGATAATAAATTCGACGATAAGTACGCGAGTCTTCCTGAAGTTTTTAATTAACTGGAAGCTTCAATGTATTCGCACACGAGTCTCCGAATTTTTCCAATATTTATAATCGAGTGCGTTAGTTGATCTAGATTTAATCGAATGGCTAGAGTCACGGTGGGGTGTGTCATATTTTTCGGGATGTTCAGTTGTGTCTTAAAATTTAATTTATACATGTTAAAATGTTGAAAAGATTATAAAACTGTTTTAAATTAAACGAGTTCGAAATTAATATTATGAGGATAGAATATAGTTATAGAGTACTAGATTATAGATTACGACACTGAGATTCCAAACCTTTTGTATATTAATTACAGAATATTCTAAATAATATAAAATCTGAACAATTTGGAAGCCTCTTCAAAAGATACGAATATTCTATGAAATATCCAGTCATTTTTCAAGTCAATGTTAATTTTTCAAATCAATGTTAATATCTTAAATCAATATTAATTTTTGTAATCAATATTAATATTTCAAATCAATATTAATTCATAGTAGTTTGAGAGGGTTGTTACATCGACGATAGGGATTTGATTATATTCATTGCAGTGTAATCATTGCAGGATTTTCGTTTGCAATGGGTATATTCATTGCAGATTATTCATTGCAAATTATTCCTTGGAAATTATTCATCGCGCATTATTCATTGAAGAATATTAATTGCAGAATATTCATCGCGCGGTATACGTTGCCGTGTATTAATTGCCGAATATTAACTGCACGGTATTAACTGCAGCATATTAATCGCGGAATATTAATACGGTCACACCAAAGTTAACGCCGTGAATTTTACCATATTATTCCGCAAGAAATAAAGGGCGAGTCCAGGGCCGTGCGTAGCCGATTCCGACGACGATCGCCCTACGATATTATTCGATCCTTGCATAGTTTCGCGCATCCCTTGGGGAAAAGTGGATCCCGGATCTACGTGGAAAAATAAATCGAAAATGTAAAATGGGAGGGGGGGAGGGCTCCTCCCGTTTCGATGCCCGGAGGAAAATTCAATTTGAAAATTCGACGAGCACGTGCGCTCCGAAATGAGACCCGGCTAGAACGTCTGACCATTGCTGACTGGTTCTACTTAGGCGAAAGAGTCGCCGTCTTATTACCTCTTAGCCGGCGATCTTATTAATTCCTACCCCTCGACTCGCCTCGAATTAACTCGGAAACAAGCATAAGGAGTGATAATTGATCAGTGTTCATATTAGTCAAAAAAAATCATCAAGTATTGATGACTGTCAATTATCAGACGTAATAGATATTTCCACGAATCATTTCTACGTATTTAAATTATTTGTACTCAGTCGTGCTCAATATTTTTCCAAGGAATTTATCAGAGCCCTTTTATGCCCTTTTATGCTCTTTTCTGCCGTTTCATGCCATGCTCCTACGCCGGCCTTTTAATAAAATATCCTTTTCAGCGAATCAAAGAAGGAAATCATTTCGTTTAACTACATTGTGTGCCCGATTGGCTCGATCTTTTCCGCGCGTAACATTTTCTATCTGACATTTTCACGTTTTCGATAAATTACTCCGTATATACGGCGTACTTTTTAATTGGAATAATGTGCCTCGAACAATCGGAGGCGGAAATAATTTCGCGTAACTGAATTACAAACGCGTTGACCCAATCCTTCCGACATACATTTCCATTTCGTCCTGCGATTTTATTTCATTTACAACAAATTTCCCCGTTTATACTGTGCGGGTTTTTCCAAACCTTTCGACAATCACCGGCGTGTGCGAGATTTTTGTTTAATCCTTTGCATCGTGATACGCGACGATGTTCTTTTTAAAGTTGAAATAACTTTGCTAGATCTTATTGTACAATAGTATTATGAAATTGGCGTATTTATTTGAGCAGAGTTACCAAGATTATTTAACGAAAAATTCATCAGTTATTCGTTTAAAATTTCCTTGTTTATTGGTGAAAAATAGCAAGGTTTATTCATTCTAAGTTTCGGCATTTATTCACTCTAGGTTTCTATATTTATTCATTCTAAGTTTTGACATTTATTCAGTCTAAGTTTCGACATTAATTCACTCTTAGTTTCGGCATTAATTCATTGCAAGTTTCTTACTATTGAATACTATATATTTCTTTTTCTACTATTGCAAGTTTCTTATATTTATTCATTCAATATTTCCACATTTATTCATTAAAAATTTCCACGTTTACTAGTTTAAAAATCCCTCATTCATAACCTAGAAATTCCCACATAAATTTCTTAAAGCTGTCCACATTAATAGATTAAAAATTCCCACATAAATTTCTTAAAGCTGTCCACATTAATTGATTAAAAATTCCCACATAAATTTCTTAAAGCTGTCCACATTGATTGATTAAAAATTCCCACGATCATTGACTAATGGCCATCGCACCGATCAATTGAAAAACATCTCCCAACCCATCGATTAACTATCGCACGCTTCTCGTTAAAACGTTCTCTGCCAACGATTCGGAAACGAACAGAATTGACCGCGTGTTTTATTCGTTCCCCGGAAACCCGTGCACGATCGCACACCGTTGCACGGCCATTGTGCAAGGTTGCACAAGATTGCAGAAGCTTGGCGAGAACCCGCAGAAATTGTTCGTCATTCACCGGGTTTCCCCGACGCGAAATTTCTTTGTTCGGCCAGGGAGCGTGGGTCGACAGGTGGAGGAGGAGAGCCTGTAAACGATTTTCGGGAACGAGACTGAAGGAGAGCTTGGACTTATGTATCCTCGATCGTTCGGCTCCGTGGCGATTCTCTCTCCGGCGCACAGATGCCCGGCACGCGAGATACTGCAACGTTTCGGACCGGTTTCCCGCAGGTGAGAGACGGATGAGGGAACGGGAAGAGTTGCACCGGGCGAGACCCTCCGGCGAAACGTGTTCCCGATAGGATCCTTCCGGTGGATTCGATGACCCTATTAAAAATTTCTCCGTCGGATAAAAAAAAAGAAAAAAGGAAACGGGAGGGGAGCTTAAAAAGTCCAGGCTCTTCGAGTCGGACTCCGGGGACCATTGCCATCCGGTTGGAAGTTAACTTCTGCCGCGAGACGATTTCACGAGTCCATGGTTTATCGGCGCGGCATTCGCCTCGTTTAAGGGCCGGTGTAAATAAGATGATTTAATTGATAACTTCGGGACGAGTCTGCCGGAGCGGATTGCTTCATGCATTTATGCATAGCCGCGGGGGAGGATTTATAAGGCTCTTATCTCGGACCTTGACGGAATCCTCGGCGAAGCAAGTGGTGATAGAGTTGATCCGTCTCGTTGCCGAGGAATAGATGCACTTTCTGTTGCGACGAGTATACTTGTCAAGAAGAAACGGTGATAGTTATGAGTATACTTTTCGCGAAGAAATGGCATCGTTTTCTGAGTACGCAAAGTACGCGATAATCAAGTATAATAAACCAAATAGCAGAAATTAAATTAAGTTAAATTAAATTGAATTAAGTAGAACTAAATTGAATTAAAGAGAACTAAATAGAACTAAATAGAATTAATAATAAATATAATAAACCAAATAGCAGAAATTAAATTAAGTTAAATTAAATTGAATTAAGTAGAATTAAATTGAATTAAAGAGAACTAAATAGAATTAAATAGAATTAAATAGAATTAAATAAAATTAAATTGGATTAAATAGAATTAAATTGGATTAAATAGAATTAAATTGGATTAAATAGAATTAAATTGGATTAAATAGAATTAAATTAACTTAGAAGCTGTAAAAATTATCTAAAAACTATCCCAGAAAGTATAAAATAATTTCGCTCACCATAAATCAAATTCTAAACCTAATTTTCATTCGCACAATTCTATCCTGTCTCTACCCACAAATTAAATCTACATCGAACCTTCCTACTACAAATAATTTCTACAATATTGCAATACCCTAAACTATCGAGAGATGTAGATAACAAATTTTTGGGCGTCGACAAATTCGCAGTCGATCGATGCCGTCTCTAAACGAAGCTAAAATTACGACGTTCGAATTAGAGTTCCTCTGTTGTTTAATAATTAAAGAACGGCGCGGTATCAAAGGTTCTCGAAGCCGGCGAGGATCGTTGAATTGAATCATCATTAAAAGGAGAGAGAAGAGGAAAGAGAGAGAGAGAGAGGGAGAGAGAAAGAGAGATCAGCTAGACAGACATTAAGTGTCAATCATGCCAGACAGGGAGAAACCCCGGGCAAATGAAATGGAAATCGATCGCGGTTTATCCTGAGGGGCAAATTCGGAATATCGTGGAACGAAATAGACATTCGCGGATGGAATTAACTTCGTTGATGTAGGCGATTAATTTATTCGGTTGTGTTCTGTTAAACATCGGACCGGAATACGTCTAGTTGAAAACGAAAAACCACGGCCATTGTTTAACCCCTGTTCGAATTGTCTGATGTTCTGCAACCTTCTAATTCCATTTTTAAATAACTTTTAGCTTTTTCAATTGGAAAACTGTCGCGATTGGAATTTTTAATCCTTTTCTATACAATATAATCTTTTTTGGCACAGACCCTGTTCCGAATTTTGCATCCGATGAACTGTTCAAATTTAAAACAATGCGCGATGTTCGAAATTATTTTCATCGACCATTCCCACCTGATTTTTCCAAAAAAACAGAGAAAGGAAGAATAAAATAAAAATGATAAGAATAAATTGAAAATAATAAAAATAAATTGAAAATAAAAATAAAATTAAAAAATAAAATAAGAATAA
>NW_027581057.1:0-4972 GCF_028453695.1 Augochlora pura
TTCGTATATTGAAACAGTTTCGCGTGAAGGGGTTGCACGGGGTCAGGTATTGTGCTATCCGGAATAACGAGGGATCAGAATGTTCGACGCGGTGCATTAGCGGTGGCATTATTAGGATTTACGGTACATTCGGAGCGGATCAGCTCCATTGGAACGCGGTTAAGATCGATAACCAAAGTTTGCTGAGATAACAGAGAGAGAGGGAGAGAGAGAGAGAGAGAGAGTCAAGCGAATGGCTCTATCCCCGTGCTGTTTAACGCGGCTATTATGTAAGGGCCACGTGTACGCATTTCCACCGCGACGGACGTGACCCGCGGATCTGATTTATATATCTTTAGAAAGTAGGTTCATGCGTTCTTGATCGGACGGAATAAGCGCGGCGCGCCATTATAGCAGACTTCGCGCTTTACTCAATTTATTAAAATATTATTATCTATTAAATTGAACGATCAACCCTCTTAGTGCCGGGTGAAGAAGCCAAATTTCACGGTTTTACTAGGGTTTGGCAAAAGGCTCGTAAAAACCAAACGAAAAGCAATATTTACGTAATTCAAAAAGCAGTGCATTAAGGACGAAACTGAGAATGAAACAGTGACGCCAATTTTTCTATATTCATTGGAAATTATATAAATAATAAAAGTATAAGTATAAGACAATTTTCGCCTGTGCAGCGCGGGCCGATATATCGGCACTAAAAGGGTTAAACTGATAAATATATATATACACAATACACTAAGAAAAGAATATATTTACTGCTATATATACATCTATACCAAAAAATATATTAGAAGAAAATATATTAAGAAAAATACTAATTTAATTACGAAAAATTTAATTCGCCAAAAACCGAGCCTCGCCTAATAGATAAAACGCCCTCAGAAATCCCCCATATCATATACCATATATGTCATCTCCTAATACATCGCACTGACGTATAAACTCAAGACTGCCGTCGCTAGTAAGCCACCGAGACGTCGTATCAGAAACTAGACAGTCGCGAAACAAAGTAAAGCCGTTCTTCGGAACTCGCGAACAGGGATTACGATGGACATCTTCGAGCGGGAAATTTGTCGAATTAGGATGTCCCGAGAGAGAGAGAGAGAGAGAGAGGGGGGCACGGTCTAGGCGGGCTGAAAGTCTCCCAGCAGAAGCGGCGACAGCAAAGTGGCGCGAGCCTAAGGGCTCTAACGAGATTTCCCGTGAACGACATAAATTCATAATGTCGGGGAGCGCGGAGATTAGCAGTTCCCGACAGAAACAAACGACGTCGGAACAAGTGAACATCGGCCACACCCCCGCAGAATACTAACCCCTGCAGAATACACCACCCCTTAGACAACCTTACCGGTTCGAAGACAGCGGCTATTGATTTACCGCGCGAGACACGCTTCAACCCCTTGCCGCGCTTCGACGAGTCCGACTCGCGATGGAAATTGGTCGTGATAAATTATGGATCAGTAATTATGGATCTGTAATTATGGATTAATAAAGTATGGATATTATTCTGTTCTTTAAAATTATAATAAAATTTTAATCCCTTGTTATATTAATATTTAAGCATTTAAGTATTTTCAGGCATGAAATAGACAGTAATGTTTTCTCACCCTTTAAGAAATTATACCGATCGAAAAATTCCTGATCGCAGCGACTGTGAAGTAAATGGTACGTCAACGGGTTAATCCCGCGTGCGAGATTAGCCGCGATGGATGCCGTTTAATCGGATTCCGACCTCCTGGTGCCGATATCGATGCTCCTTTTACACCGATACCGGCACGCTTGACCCTTGACTTTCGAATGGACTTCGGCAGGGGTGTCCCGCGCCCCGTGGATTATAATATAATACCTTGATACCGTCCAGAGCCAATAAGCCGAAGCACGAACTGTGCTTCGGTTGCGGGAAACGGGGAGTTTTAAGGGTTTTATTCGCGAAGGTGAGTTGAAATGTTAGCGGTACGACGTGTTGTAATTGTAGATATGGTGATGAGGTATGTTGTAATAATTAATATAATAGTAATGTGTATTTCAATAATTAATGTAATGCAATATACTATAATATATTATAGTACAGTATACAAATAATATATTAAAAATCTAAGTTAATTACTCTTAAATACCCTTAAATCCTTTCCACATTAATATTCAAATTCTTTTAAAATTCTTTTACCATTCAACCTACGATTTTTCTCGCAACAATTTTTAATACCAATCTTTTTATTTTCAATACCATAATACCAATCCAATGATACCCATATCACACTAACGCAACCAATGCATAAATAAAACAATCGTCTCTCTCCCAAATAACACAGAAAACCATGTACTAACGTTCCTAATATTATATCGAAATTTGAAGCAGATCATTGAAGAATGGCTTCGCAAAAGACACGGAAGAGCGAATCTTATTTAGCCCGCTTCGAACAAAAATGCGCCCATTCACAAACAAAACTCCGGCTGCGGTGAAATAGGTTCTCAATTGTGCGAGATTTGTCGGAGGGGAGAAAGAGGGCTCGGTGGCGAAACGAGACAGGATCGCGGGCTGGAACGAGGCGAAAGGAATGAATGTGAAATATAAACGATGCCATAAAGATCAAGGATGATGCACGGCGTAGCGGGAATACGGCGAGATAAAAGGGTGGGCCGACGGGCGGGATCATCCCGCGGCGAGGAGTGCTGCGAGAGTAAAGCCGACGCAGGACTGGTAGAAGAAGAAGAATAAAATGGAAGGCGGATAAATAGAAGAAAAATAAAATGGAAGAAGGATAAATAGAAGAAAAATAAAATGGAAGAAGGATAAATAGAAGAAGAATAAAATGGAAGAAGGATAAATAGAAGAAAAATAAATAGAAAAATGAATGGAGAAAGAACGAGTAGAAAGTGAATAAATAGAAGAAGGAGAACAAGTTGAAGAAAAATGAGTAGAAAGAGAATAAAGAGAAGAAGAAGAAGAACGAGTTGAAGAAGAATAAATAGAAGAAGGAGAACGAGTAACAGAAGAGCAAGTAGAAGAAGAATAAATAGAAGAAAAAGAAGAATAAATAGACGCAGAGAAGGGAGAATAAATGGATGCAGAAAAAGGAGAATAAATTTACGAAAAAGGAAAAGAATAAATAGACGTGGAAAAAGAAGAATAAATTGACGAAAAATAAGACCAAATAGACGGAAAATAGAAAGAATAAATATACGAAAAATAGAAAGACCAAATATACGAAAACTAGAAAGACCAAATATACGAAAACTAGAAAGACCAAATATAAGAAAAATAAGAAGAAGACCAAGCAGAAGCACCGGCGCACAAAGCCTCCACGGACAAGTCTTCTCCTGGCGTACGATTCACTGCTCCGTCCAAGATTTCCTCTCGGCTCTCCGCGAGAACAACGAAACACGCCGACAACGACGGCGAAGCTGTGGTATAAATTCACCGGATAATAATATGCAAAGCGAGGGAGGGAGGGGGGGGGGGGGGGGGAAGCTCCAAGGGAAGGGTGAGACCGTGGTGTGGGAAACAGGCACCGGTTGCGAAGCACCAGCGAAAGAGCGGCGAGAACTTCGCGGGAAATCTCTTTCGCGGCAGCCGGCGCGCGCGTTGGAGAACTGCCACGACGACGACGACGACGACGACCGACGACGGCTCTTTTGCCTGGCATCGTCTCGAACTACGGCGCGCAGAAAACACCGTAACGAGAATCGAACTGCCGCAAAAACGGGAGACTAATTTTCGTTCACGGATACACAAAAGGAGCGACGTGGCTCTCTCTCTCTCTCTCGTCTCTGAACTTTCCGGCGCATCCCCGCGTGGGCGGCTCTCTGCGGCGGCGAGAGCAGCAGCATGCCCACGCGAGTTTCAACGCGAAAGGAAACGACGCGGTGTTTTGCGAGCGAACGGTCGAGAGCATTTTTCTTTCCGTTTTCCTGGGCTCGGGTATACGCGAAAAAAATTACAGGGTGTGGGCGCGCTCGAGCGACGGTGTCCGAGATGTAAAGTTCAAGCGTGACGCAGCGATGACTTCTTTGAGTTTTGTGGGGCGGTGCGACGAGGCTGGGGTTCGCGGCTGTGTTATGGTTCATTTTTGCGCGGATGGAGGAGGGATTCCGTTATAGAGGATTTTCGCATTCATTTTATGCGGTAAGGTTTGAAGAGATACGGTGTTTCCCATTTCTTGGAAAAATTTGGGAAAAAAGTGAAATTATTTGGTAGGTGGAATTAAGAGTTTAAAGTTGGAGATTTGTTATCTCAAGTTCTTCAAGAATAATAATAATAATAATAATAACTACGAAATCCGTCGATATAAATATAGCATAAAATCCGACGATAAAAATATGTTATAAAAACAATGATAATGATCAAAATAACCAGATTCGCGCAGCGGATGTTACGCGAGACCTGGTGACGTGACATCATCACGTTTCAACCATAATTGGCTGGTCTGCCATACCGCGGTGGACACACAGAGAGAGAGAGAGAGAGAGAGAGGCACGATTTACGAAGCAGAGAACTGTTTTCGGCAGCGGCTGAAACCGGCGGTGAACAAAGGTCAGCGAGTAAATTGAAATCGATTTCGTGTCGGTGGACGGCCGAATACCGCTTTTTTGATCGCCGCGAAATAGTTGTTAGCTCTTTATCCTGTGCTCCTCGTTTTCCCCATCGTTCCATCACGTTCTCCCGTCCGCGCAATTTTCCTGGAGCGAGGCCGCCCCTTCCCTGTTTCACTGTCCCTTTTCCCTCGCTTCTATCTCTCTTTCTCTCTCTCTTTCTCTCTGTGCTCCTTTCGCTCTCTTTCAGCATCTGTCCGAGTCGTTTCTCTCTGACTCTCTCTCTCTGTCTTTGTCTTTCTCTCTTACTCTCTCACTGTCTCCTTTTCTCTGTGTCTACTTCGCTTTTCTCTCTTTTTTCTTTGCTTCGTTTTCCTCTTCGTTTTTATCTCGTCCGCCTCAGTTTTCTGTCTTTCAATATCTCTGCTTCGCTTTCATCTCT
>NW_027581058.1:0-4972 GCF_028453695.1 Augochlora pura
TCGAACAATCGTATCCCGTCTTCCGAACGTCCTTCGATCCCTGTTTACGCGTCGCGGAACAATTGCGGCGAATTTACGGGATCGTCGCTCGGCAACTTTCGTAATCCGGATTGCCGCGCGCGCCTATCAAGAAGCACGAGGCGCTAAAACGCGCGGGCCTCCGGTCCAGGCAAATATAATCGCCCGAGCAAACATTGTTCTCGATCGCGCGTCGCTCGGTACGCGATTTCCACGTGTTCCCCGCGTGTTTTATGGGAAAAGGGCGCGGGGCGGATAAAGCGAAGGCGTATCGTGCGCGCGCGCCTGCAAAACCCGACTCTTTTTCTTCCATAGACCCACGCTTTTCTGCACTCTCGCCGGCGTTAATCTTCGCCCCCCTCTCCCTCCCCCCTCTCCGGGGAAAAAGTTAACAATGATTTAACGGTGTGTACCGGCCACCCAAGAAAGGAGGGAAAAAAAACGCGGTCGAACCGTGGAGACCGGGCCGCGAAAGGGTGGGAAGGGTACCTACCGACGGGGGTGGTGGGAGTGGGGAGGGGGTAGCTTCGACGCAAATGCCAGGGCGGCGAAGTATATCGGGCGGAGCTTTTTTTTTTCTTCCCGGCTGTCGATTTTATTACGTACGGGGGGATATCGCGCCGCCGTTTATTGCTGCATTTTAATCCCCGCGTCCCGCGGATCGAGCCCGGAAACGCGGCTCGAAACTATTATTGCCGCGGCTGCGAGCCGATCATGGTACAACAACGGACGACGAACCCGTCGATTCTATTCTTTGACGGCGGCAACATTTTCAAATCGAATTGCCCGCTTCCTGCTTCGCGGAATTGTTATGGAGTCGTATCTTATGGTGTCCCTTATGGAGTCCCTTATGGAGTTATGGTTGAATGTTATAATCAAATTGTACTGTGCGATATAGAGAAATCTTACTTGGCATAAAGATTGGCATTCCGTCTAATACCGGATTAACTATACTATAGGTATACTGACCTACAGTCTATATCCATGTATTATAACATTTACAGGGTTCTCTGTTTGCCTCTAAGAAAATTCGACCTCGTCGCGATTCTCTCGCGTTAGACCATCGGCCTGATTCACGGTAAAAATTCGCGTACAAAGTCACGTGATTCCCGCGGCCTTTTATTCGCGGCGGAAGAGCGTCGCGGCGCGCGTCAACGTTTACCTTCCCGCTCTCATCCATTGCCGTAGCCCGCGCATAAATTCCGCGCGCCACAGGCGGAAGCTTAGCCCCCCCCCCCCCCCCCCCCCCCCGCCCACTCTTCCTCGCCGCACCATCGAGAGGAAAGGCGCGTTTCGCGGGTGAGAGCGCGCGTCGAGAGGCGCCAGGTAGCTTTCGCGCGAGCTTTCGTAAATACGATCGTCCCCCCTCCCCCCGTTCGCGTCGCTGGCAAAACACACGCGGCAAGAATATGCGCTCGCTGCGCGGAGACTTCGTCGAACATTCGAGATACGGAGCAACAAATACGTGCCGCGTGCGTGGAAAAATGCGAGCGGCGCTGCGCGGACTCCGGGTCCTTTCTTTCTTGCCCCCCACTCCGCCGGTTTTGTTGTCGTCCTATCGGCGAGTAGAGCACGGACTATACAAGGCGCCCCGTGTAAAAGGAATTCAATTTTTCTTTCATATTCTTTCCCGTATTTTTCCGCGCCGGAATGCATACGTTTACGGTGGGGATACAAAGGATGCGCGTTTCTCGTGACTGAGAAGCGCGGCACGCGCGGAAGTCGAGTCGGACTGGACGAAATGCTTGTACGATGACTATTCGAATTATTGAGAATTTTATGGGTAATTATTGTTATTAATAGGATTGTTAGAATTATTGGTAATTCTATGTAGGTTGGTTATTATTAACAGAATTATTAATAATTCTGTATGCGATTATTAATAATTCTGTATGGGATTATTGATAATTCTGTATGGGATTATTATTATTATTAATGGGATTACCAGAATTATTAATCATTCTATGTAGGATTATTATTCTTAACAGAATTATTGGAATTATTAATAATTCTATATAGCATAATTATCACTAATAGAATGACTATTATTAATAGGATTATTCAAAATTATTAATATAGAGTTATATATAGAATTATTAATAATTCTAATAAGTGATTCTATATTTCTAACACAAAATAAATAGAAATGCCTGTCAGAACGAAAAATAAAATTTTAATTTTTTGCTGTTAGGAATTTCTCTTCAGTAATATATATCCATAGTAATTTAATAATTGTAATTATTTTTAGAGTTACCCCCCAAAAGTAAACAGTTATTGGTATAACTTTAACATCTACGCCACGCATCTAAGTAATTTTCGTCATTTGACTATTGATGATTGTTCGCGAAATGACGAATTTTCCTCAAGCCAAGAGTGTGTTAAGTGTAAGTAGAATTAGCCGGCGATAGTCAGACGCGCCAGTTTATACTGATAATTCAATCTCGCTATTTAATTACGTTGTAATTCGATTATTCAACTTAATTACATTTAAACTCAGTTTCTGAATTTATTACGCAATAATACAATTTCTGAATTCATTTACTTGATAATTCAATTTCTGAATTTAATTCCTTGATAATACATTTTCAGAATTTAATTCCTTGACAATACAATTTCTGAATTTAATTTCTTGATAATTCAATTTCTGAATTTAATTTCTTGATAATACAATTTCTGAATTTAATTTCTTGATAAATCAAATCACAAGAATCAATTTCATATGTATGAAATACTTTATCACGTGAAATGGAGATACTGTAAGCTAGAAAAATTATTTTAATTTTATAATCAAAACGGCTTCGAGTGCAAATGGTTAAAAGGGTTAAAACAAAAGAGTTAAACGATCGGACGAGTCACGGGAGGTTCGGCTACGACGATCGATAATCTTCGTGTGCGCGCTCGGTGCCGAACGCGACGACACGCGCGGTAATTTGGGAATTTTGTCGAAATTTATTCCGCCGCGGCCAGACCCGATACACTCCGGTTGGTCGATCATGCGGCAAAGATGAGTTTATAATGCGTAACAGCGCGTCCCGAAACTTCGCCGTTCACCGTTCACGACGTATTAGGGAATAGTTTAAGAGGATATTCGAGTTTCGCCGGCAGTTCCTCGGCCGTCGCGGAACTTTTTAAACATGCAGCCGCCGTCGCCGCGGTGTTTGAAAATTCCGCGACGGGCTACCGGGAACGCGAAATATAATGGATCATCCGCGAATCGTGTGCTTGAAACGCGGTATCAACCCTTCGCGCTCGAAGCGAACTGTAGACGCGAAATCGTTTCTCCGGCCGGTGGTATTTCCATCTTATGCGAAATTCTTGTGACTCGTGCCAGCGGTTTGATTTTGAAAAATTTTTTAAATCTAAATTTTGTTGGTTCAAACATGATCTTAGAACGCGACGAAATAATTTCAGTGGTTTCTCAGAGTCGTCACTCGAGTGCAAAGTGTTAAACGAACTTTTTATTTTATTAAATAATTTTATTAAAACGAACTTTTAATTTTATTTAGCAATTATTTGCTCGCGTGTGAAAATCAACTTTCACGCTAATTTAATCTTCCTAATTAAATTAAGATCCGCGTAAAACTGATAAAAGTTTAATTTTAATTTTAATTTGGTTAAAATTATATAAAATTATATAGATTTTAAATAAAATCCTTTAATCGATAGAAAGAATACTGTGCAGTAAATAATAAGTAATAGTTTCAAATAACAGAATTATTTCGTATTTTCACCTGAGCGTATTTCCACGGTAAATGCCGCCTGAAGAAAATTGATCGAGGCATTCTGAAAATAAAAAGGTCCAGTTTCTACGTCCCGGCCCATTCGAATGGTAGAACGCGGTATCTCCTTTAATCAGAAGACGGAAGAAACGTTTGCTTTGGCCAGACAAGTAGAAGCGCGACGATTGCTGATGTAACGAGGTAAATAGAGTCATCCTAGCTTGCAGTCTGACGAACCTCGAGGAGCTCCATTTGCGTTCAGGCAGGTAGAATAAGTCCTATTCGTAGCCGGCACAAATAGAATCATGCCCCGTTCTTCTCGGAAGACGAGTGCGCCGACTGTTGTTTCCGATCGCGCGAACACGATAACAACTAACACGGGGATGCTTTGCATTTGTAGGATGCTTGGAACGCAAGCCAATTTCGATTTAACCTCTGGCGGCGTTGTTCTTAGATAATCGATCATATATGAAGAAATGGAGCAGTTTTATACTTGCTAAGATAGAATTAAAATAAAATCAAAATTAAATAAAGGAAAATTAGAATAAAATAGAATTAAAATCAAATAGAAATGAAATAAAATAGAACTAAAATAAAATAGAATTGAAATAAAATAAAATTAAAATAAAGCAAAATTAAAATAAAATAGAATTGAAATATAATAAAAATTAAATAAAATAGAGTTAAAATAAAATAAAATAGAATGAAAACAAAAAAGAACTAAAATAAAATAGAACTAAAATAAAGTAGAATTAAAATAAAATAAAATAAAAAAGAACACGTTTAGTACAGAATATGAAAATTCCACTGAATCGTCTGTTCCAAAAATTCCGTGACTGAAATTAAAAATTGCAGACAAATTGACAGTCGAATTCACAGTAAAATCGCTACGTCTAATTTGTTAGTGCGCGTCGTATAGAAGCTAATCAATACTCTTCTCCATTCAACTTCGTGAATAGACAGCCGTAAACGATCGTCGAAGAAATTCGGGACACGAATCAGCAAACAGAATATTTCTAAAGCGATCTAGATAGAACGTCGACGGGCCGAACAAAGGGCCGTGAAACGGTGCCTAGATCGTCCCTTGTCAGCTGGAAGTCGATGGGTGCAGCGTTTCCCTCGGGAAACTCTTCATGATACGGCGGAGAGTCTCGATTAAGCCGGCTAATCAGGATCGCGCTAAACCGATTAAATCGAGATCCATTGGGTAACCAAAGCTCGGGTAATGCGCAAAC
>NW_027581059.1:0-4966 GCF_028453695.1 Augochlora pura
CGACAGCAACGTGCGGAAAAATACCAATTAAAGTTTTAAGATACCGCGACCGCTGCTGGAAATTGCCGATCGAACTGTCTCCTGGGAAGCGCTTCCAGCTTCTTTGCTTACCCCAATACCTACATTCATTTCTACCGTGAAATTGTGTTTCTAAAACCTGGGAAAATCCCTCGAATATTTTCCAGAACCTTAACTGTACAGTTAGCTGACTGCATGTATGTAATGTACCACGAAAGCTCGAAGATTGGAATTTTCTTCGACTGTCTGGAAATTCAAACCGGCTGCCAGTCGGCGTAATCAAGCGTCAAGCGCATACGCGTCAATCCTGTATGAGAACATGTGCCGAGGCGCCGGATTAACAGCGACACTGTTTGAATTTCTGTGCCGGCTGAAATCTGAATCGCGTATCTAGAGATATTCGATACCCGACGGCGAATTAAGCACTTTGGAAACGACGGCGGTGGAAAAGAGACGAGTGGGGGAAGGTTTTTCTGATCGCTCGATAGCATATCCTGTGCTTTATTAACCATTTGCGGTCGGGGCCGTTTTAACCAGAAATCCACGATTGTTCTCTTGACCTACAGCATTTCTATTTCATGTAACCTGGAGCTGTTGGCACGAAGGGAATTGAATTTTGCGGTTCGTATTACAGTTACACGATTTATAGTCTTTTAAGTATAAATAAGCTTCGCTTTAATTGATACGTGTGATGATTTACACACGTGTGACGAAAATTTGTCAAAATGTGTATAGATGCGTGGAAAAGTGTATAGATTTGTAAAAAGGTATATAAATGTGTGAAAAAGTGTATAGACGTGTAAAAAATAGTTATTGCGCTACATACGATGCAATAATTATTTAAACATAGTCCTAACCATGCTGACGTTGTTTTACCATGAAAATATTGAGAAGATGGATAGTACTTAGGCAACAAGTAATATGTAATACAAAAAGTATAGTAAAATGTACGATATAAATAAATTCTAAACTAATATGTACTGCAATAGAAACTAATAACTAACGAAGTCCATAATAGAAACTAAAATGTACGATATAAATAAATTCTAATCTAATATGTACTACAATAGAAACTAATATGTGCTGTAATAGAAATTAACAACTAACGTAATCCACAATAAAAACTAATATCTACAATATAAATAAATTCTGTAACGTTAAAATGATTTTGATACCTGACGTATCAATTTTTAATTGTAATTTTCAGAGTCGAGACACGGCTGCGAAGTTGTTAACGATACATTCGCGTCTGAGGAATGCTCTGCTGCACTTCAATCAGGTGGCATAGTGCAGCAATAGGTGGCACGTGGCTTGAAAAATGACTGGATGCGGGCTAGTCAGGAAACGAACCGGTGAAATGTTTTATTTCCCCGTGTCCGTGTGTGAGAACCATAAATGAGATATTACCCCGACGCCTCGCAACACGAAAAGAAGACGAAGAGGCGAATGGGGGGGAAGGGGGGCTTCGCGGAAAAGTTATCGCAGGTACGCAAGCAATTCTTTAGCACCGTTTTCTCCTTGGCTGTCGCCATTTTCTACCATCAGCGCCGAAAGCCGTCGCTCGTACCGCGGCCACCATAAAACAACGGACGCGCCGTGACACGTCGCGTACCCCATTGTCCCCTTCTCTCCAAATTTTTCCAAAACTTCTCCAAATTTTTCCCAAATTTTTCTAAAGCATCGGTGCAAGAACGTCTATGGACAAAGTCCTGTTGCAATAATTCATTGTTACACCATTTTCAAAATTCATTTAGCTTCAACAGGGTATAGTGCGATGTTTAATAATTAAAAAGCAATTTCGGCAATTTTTAAAGCAAATTTTAAAGCAATATTGGTGATAGGTAAAGGTAAGATGATCGATTGGAAGTAGAGCAAAGAGAAGCGAGACAATTCACGTTGCCTGTACTTAATATTTTCCAAACGGAATTTTGTTGTATATGTTAGTTATTTATCTATGTTTAGTGAATAAGTTAAAAGTGAAAGTTATTTTATTTACAAGTGTGGGTGCGTTACAGTTCGTCTCATTGCATATTCCAACTTTCAGGAAAGACAGAAAAAAGAACGAAACGTGTCAATTTTTTCATTTGGTTTTTACAATTAATTTTCTCTACTTTCTTTAATGTGATGTACGTTTGATCTACTCCTTCAGAACTCATCCATAGAATATTTTATTTTATAGAATCCCCTACTAATAACGACAGTCAAAAGAAACAATTCTAATTATTGTTTCTCTCTTCGTCAATATATTTCACCAAAAATTCGATGTAAAAACTTACATTAAAAATCAAATTTGCTCAATATAAATATAATCGAGTTGATAATAGTATTATAGCAGTTAATACCAGTCAAAATACAATGAAAAATCGATTCCCCGACGTGCACGGTACGCTATGCAGCGGCGTCGCTAACGACAGGGAATTCGAAAGAAAAATCGTCGCCAGGTAATCCCATTCCAAGGAGGAAGATTCGTTGCACCCTGCGGCCCGTGTAATGGCTATGGAAAAATGTATTCGCGCGGTGGGTTCGCGCGTTGTTGGTGTGCGAGGGAAACTGCGGAACGAGTTTCTCCTGGCGGTGGTTGAATTTTTCAGAACTCCCTGGAAAATGGCGCAGCTGCGTTAATGGCAGAAACGGGGCCGCGCAAGAAGCGAAACATCGCGGCCGGTTTACGGCGTTTTCTACGGAGAGATAGAGAGAGAGGGAGAGGGGGGGGGGGGTCGCCGTGTAAAAACCGCACGTACCGCACGGCGGAACGGCCGTGGGCCGCGCGCGGGCGTGTTCGAGCGCGGAATTCGCAGCCGAAGCGAAACGGCTGTGGAAGTCGATTGTTGGCCGGCGGCCAGTTATCGGATCCCTATTACACGGCCGCCCATTAATATCGCGACCGTAGACACGCGTTCGTGCCTTGAAAATTTAGCGGCGCGGGTTCCCGGAATGGCAGCGGCGGAATAAATTTCTCTACATTATTTAATGACCATAAATCGTGACTCCTTCCGTGCCACTTTCGCGGGCCCGTCGACTTTTCTTCGCGAGTCCGCGTTTACTTTGCAACACCTGACGCCGCTCCCGCCACACATGCTCGCCAGAAACGTCGCGACGCTGTTAATCACTCCGCGGCCCGTTCCGTCGGGAAAGGGGTTGCGCTAACCCCCCGCCTCCGCGGCCGATCTTTTTATTTGTCTCAGAAATTCCTGCGAAACCGGGAACTCCCCATCGGACGCCGTTTCTGTGCGGAATCGCTCGCCGCGTCGCAATGCAGACTTCGCGTAGTCGTTTTGCCGGAACGCGTTGTTTCTGCGTCCGCTTCGAGAATCTTAATTACTTCCTCTAATTAAAAGAAGAAACGCTGCACATCTTTCCAATCGTCAACGTTACCCTCGGCAGTCAAACGACCGGTCTCCCGGGTTTCTATTTCCGCATTGTCGAAATTCCGAAGATTCATTCTCAAGAAACGATTCGATCGATTTCCTTGGTCAAGCTTTCGTTCCAATGAAAATGGCGGAAGATATACATCTATAGGAAGATAAATATATTCTTTTCATAGAGATGAAAGTCTACTCTGCTTTCGAGGCTCCGGTTTAGCTCGAAGGCGCGCCGACTCGAAGCGTTAAGCTAATTTCCGCGCCTAATGTTCTCCGAGCGACCCAAAGAATCGCGGAGCGGTCGACTTTCGTTATTTAGCGGCCTGCTACGTTATTTACGAACTGTTAGCATAACGAAAGCATCGGGAAGCACGCGCCACGGTCCGCTGAACATACACCGTAGTCTCCGCAGGAGATCCCACGTTTTCTCTCCTTCGCTTCTGTGCCTCGGCTGACGCACTTTCCGGGACGTTTTATGTTTTCGTAACGCGTTCGTATGTTTCCGGTATTTATAGACGGACATATTTCCGTGCGAACAGAGGAATGAATAAATGATGCGGGCCGGCCAACGGGAACGGCCGGCATGAATGAAAGATCGGGCGGATCAATGTTTAAACGGCGAGTCGCGAGCACAGCGTGACAGAATTTTACAAAAGATTCGCGGAACAATTTTACGGCGAGTTGGACGGCAGGCAGGCAGGGAGGGAGGGTAGAGATGGTGAACGTCACGCGAGGTATCGACGATCAAGGGACTTCATAGTCGCGTAACATTCCTTGATCAGGCCGGCGCGAGCAATCGTGCACGAAACTTTGCGGCATTCGTGATGCCGGTTGTTTCATTTCTCGATCGACCGGATAGCAATCTGGCGAGGCGGTTGCTCACTGGCGCGGCAACCAGGCCTTATCTATCAACCGTAACCGTTAATATGTGTCGGCGGTCGCTTCGAGTTTCGGTTGGCATGGCGACGGGAACGGGCCGCAGATTGGTGCAGGTGGGTGCAAACGAGTGCAAATTATAATAGACGGGTGCGAACGGGTTGCAAATGGTTGCTAACAAGTAAAAATGGATGCAAACGAGTACAAACGAGTGCAAACGAGTGCAAACGAGTGCAAACGAGTGCAAACGAGTGCAATCGAGTGCAAACGGGTGCAAACCAGTGCAAACGAGTGCAAGAAGGTGCAAACTGGTGCAAACGAGAGCAAACGGCTGCAAACTGTTGCAAACCAATCCAGTCGAGTGCAAACGAGTTATAAATGATTGCAAAGGAGCGCAGAATGGCCCTAACAAGTACAAACGGTTGCAGACGACTACAAATAATTGCAGACCGGTGCAGAGTAAAGCAGACAGGTGCAAGCTAGTGTAGACTGGCGCGAACCAATACAGAAGGTTGCAAATGAGTTACGAATGGTTGCAAACGAGTGCAGAATGTTTCTAAGTAGTGCAAACGGATGCAAACGATTACAAACAGTTGCAGACCGATGTAGAATAAAGCAGACAAGTGCAAACTAGTATAAACAGGTGCAAGGTAATGGAGATGGGTGCAAACCAATTCAAAAGAGTGCAAACCAATTCGAAAGAGTGCAAA
>NW_027581060.1:0-4965 GCF_028453695.1 Augochlora pura
CCATTAATAGACGAGAGAATTCCTGGAACGCGGCGAGTCAATCATCGAATTCCTAAAACGAGCGGAAGCTGATAATCGGTGACGGTGCAGCAATTTTGATAGCCGGGGGCCGGCTTCTGAATCCATTTGGAACCATAGACCGTGCACTCGGAAACATCTGTTCGCGAGACACAGCCATCCCGCGGAAAAAGGGGGGAACAAGAAACACGATGGAGATACGGTCGGCTACAAATGACGAGTCGCCTCCGCCGCCCCTGTTAGCAGGTTTAAAATCGTCCGTGGAGGATGAATGGCGACGTCATCGACAACTTCGTGGACTGTTTTCGAAGACGGGAACGCGTATCCGGCCGGTGGAAATCGGGGAAACATGATACGATACACGAAATATGTGACAGAATGAAGTTGTAAAAAAAAGAACGAGGCCGGCGGAAGGAGAGACGGCGAACGAGACTGAGAAAGCGAGAGCGAACGAAAGAGAGAGAAAGAGAGAGAGAGAGAGGGAGAGAGAGAGAGACGTGGAGTGAGACAAATGCATTAAGGGGTGATTCCAAAATGGCACTCCGCCGCCGAATTTATTTTTGGTGCATTCCAGTCAAACGAACAGAGAGAGAGAGAGAGAGAGAGAGCCCACGAGCTAACGCGCAGACGGTGTTTTGCTAGGAAGATCCCCGGGCACCTCTCGTCTTGTTGGAATACCCGGCCCGCTTCTTTTTACTTCGATTTTCCGTCCTCCTTTTCCCTCCCGTCCCCCCCTCGCCATCTGCTCTCTTTCCATTTCCGCCGCGGCCGCGTATATTCAAATGCCGGCGTTCGGCGATCCGCGCCGCGATCGCCGGCTACGATCTCCCGATTCATCGGACGATCCTTAACGACGGGTCTCCGCGGCACTGAATACCTCTCGCAAAACTGCATATCCTGCGTCCCCTCGGATAAAAATAATGAGACCGCGTTTCGACCGATCTTTGTTGCGTCGTGCCCCGGTCGATCGTTGATTTTATTCAGAACGTTTCTCGGGATAGATAAAGACTTTACGTATTTCTCTCGTCAGCTTAATTTTACTTCGCTGAGATTATCATTTAATTTTTACCTCGAACGAATACAACAGTCGCAGCAGTCATGAAGGTTGACATACTGCCGGAATTATGCAACAGTATTAAATAATAGCTACGATAATTGCAGAAAATAACATTGTCTTATCTTGAAATATACACGAACGCGTACAGCAAATTTTTAACAGATCTCAGTTACAAAGCCCCGACTCTAAATTCAAATGCACCTTCAACAAACATAAATAGTATTTACATTTTATTATCGTCGTCGCAAGACGTATTTTCGTCGCGAAAGTAGATAAGAAATCGCAGCGCTGCATTAAATGCGTCGGGTACGCGTGCATCGTTTCTTTTTTTTTCTAGGAACGATCGAAAGCGCAGCAGAAATTGCAGGGAATCGACGAAATGGCGCGTCGGGATAAGACTCGCGTAAAATGTAATTTCCGCGCACGATAAGATGTAGCGACAACGCGTACGGTGAATGCTAATCGACGGGACGATGAATCACGAATCCCTCGTGTCGCGTCGCTACGATGAATTTTGCGCCGCAATGAATGATAACACTTTCCAGCCGAACTTTCTTTTCTTAGGCAAGCTTCATCTCGCGCAACACTTGCAATTCTACTTTTCTATTCAATGAACCCGGTGACCGACAAAATCGCGACTTCGGAAAAGTCTCGCGAATTCGTGACAATTCGTTGCGCGGATGTGAATTCAAAAGATTTATCGAAGCTGTCGCTTTCGCGAACTTCCCGCACCTTGGAGGTTTTAATAGACGTTCATTTCTCTTGGGGGGACTGTAATCAGAGCTTCCGGTACGATCAAATAGCAGTCGAAGTGTCAAAGGAAACGCGACTGTTCTTTTAAGATCGTTTAATCGGTTAATAAGTTTTCTTAACACTAGATCGCCTAAGCAAGTCATTTTGACTGCTTTTCAATTTCAATTAGAAAAATAATTATGTAAATAATGACACAGCCTCTTATAATTTTGTGACTTTTTCTACAACATATAAATGAGTTTATTAAACATTGTTGTTGCCCCCCCCCCCCCCCTCCTCCATTTCCGGTATATGTATGTGTGTTATACCTATATTACCGAAAAGCAGTCATTTTCCTGTCTTCAAGTTCCCGTCTTTCTAGCGTTAAACTCCTGGTTAATAATAACCCCCGGTCTTACATTACGATACCACGCATACGTGTACAATACATTTCTATCATTTCTACATCGCAACTTTACACGTGTAGGTACACGTCTACGGCTCGCGAGCACGCGTCAAATAAATAAGACGTATCGATCATTGATGCCTAAGCGTCGACTCGCCCCCGCGCAAATTAATTAAATTCGTTTAGACGCGAATGCAGTTGCTCAAACACCTGGCGAACAAGTTTGTCGCGAGGCAAGGACGTTGTTTTACGAGGCATTTAATGAATCGCCTGTCTCCGCGAAAGGAGTTTCATTAAAGCGTCGCCCGGCCCGAACGTCTCGTGTTCCGAGTCGCGCGAGAGAAAGAACCGATCCGGCGAATCGTTGACACACATCAGAGTTAATCGTTGTTGCAATTAGCCGGTGTCGAAAAGCCTAGAGAGGCTTGGGGGCGAGGGGGCTAGACAAAGGGAGCGGACGCGGCGTTAAATAGTGCGAAGATCGAGCGACAGCTAACACAATGGCGGACGGGAATGCCGGATGCAAAGCCGTGGGACTTGATTTTTCAGTGACACCGTGCCGCGTCTTATCTGCTCGTCGAACAAACTGGAGCCTCTCTCACCAACGTCGCGGCTAATTAGCGCGCGAGCGCTTTTGTCGCGGCTAATCAGTTAATTAACATTAAACAAACCGATCGCGCGGCGCGCGACGGATACGTCGAACGAAAGTGGGAGGAGAATTTGCGTAAAGAGAGATACATGCTAACGAGCGGGTCGCACGACGCGCAACGTTGCGCGGTTTCTTTTCTTTTTTCGAAACAATTAGGCGATCGAGCAAGAATCCCGTCGGAGAAAGGGACCAATTAGGCCCGCGTTCTCATAGGCGGATCGCGATGATTTCTCGCGGATCATCGACGTTGCGACGACGCGTTGCGCAGGTAACCCCGCGAACTGTGGGAATTGACACCGACGCTTTTTCGCGGATTTCTGGGACATTTAAGTAGACTGCGTGATTTTTAGCATTTGTGTGAACCACTGTGCAGACGGGTTACAAAACAATGAAAGTGTAACAGTAGTTTCCGCGACACTGTTGCACTGTTTCGACCGTGTTAAAGCGTGAACGTTGCGTGTGTTAAGCACATTGCAACCGGAGCGCGCGTAATTTTTATTCGTATACATAAATATTCTGCAGCTTTTATTTTACTCAAACATCCGCGAGCTAAATGCTCGACAATTTTCATTTGCCACGGACGTCCGCAGTCTGCACGATTTTTAAATCGCCGCTTCGTTTTGTGTAATTGTTTTGCACCGCATCAGCCTGTTTCTCTCGTTTCCTCCGATTTATTTTTATGCAGCGGCGCTTATTAAAAGATTAGAAATAAATGGACGAACCCAGTGGCCGCTGAAATCGTCGGCCATCTAGATGTCACACACCATTAATCGGAACCATAAAATAAATCAGTCGATCATCGCGCTTTAACTTCCACGCGAACGCACGTTCATTATTGACGATGGAACGGAAGCGTGCCATTAAAACTTTTCAATCTGATTGGTTCTCTATTTGCAGGAGTAAACTAGCCTAAACTATTACGTGCCGTGAATTCGTTTTATTGGATGCAGCGCTATGAAATTTATGATAATATAATAAAATATATAAATATATAAATATGTAATAAAATATATAAAATAATAAAATTTATGATATTTTAGCTGTTATTTTCAACGAAATTAAATTACAACAATATAAATGCCACGCATATGGGGCAATACTAATTTGGGACATAGATCTCTTATCTCCGAGACATAAACAGTACGTCGCCTAACCGGCGACCATCTCAGAGATCGCTTACAGTATTGTCGTATAAAGAACGCTATGCATTTCTTCCAATCGCGCGTTTTTCTACACTGTAGATCCACAGTTACATTGTAGACTCGTAAAACAATTTCAGAAGTGAGCTTATCGAAGAATATAGTCGTAAATAACATCAATTTTTCAAGAGGTCAAATGACCGCTCGTGGTAGACTAGACATGCTATCAATTTTTTTTTGTAAAGTAAGCAATAAAGAAAATTGTGAATATTGACAAATGGGTTGTATGTATGTAATAGGAAAAGTCAATGAGCTACATGGTGATACAATATCAATGGTGATACAATAACGTTGTATAGGAGAAATTCTAAACGAAATTTCAAAAACGGTCATTTGGCATGGTAGGTTTAGTGTTAAAAAGTATTTTTCGCGTTTTTCGCGGCGCGGTTGGAAACGCGGCCTTAGGCGAGGCGTTTCTTTCGATCCGCGAGCGGAAGGATCGCGAAACGTAGAATCGCGCGCGGAATGAGAGACGGCCGAGCTAGGGGAGAGGCGAGAAAGAGAGAAGAAGGATGGTGGGGCTCAGTGATGCAGAAAATATGTTCGTCTGCCGGGCCGAAGGAAATTGCAGCCGGCGAACTTTCCTCGATGCCATCGACGACGGTTTCTAAGGCATCGGGAGCGCGCGCTCGCGCTCGCGATAGTCCACGGTAAAAAAACGGTGTTCCAACGGGGCCCCCGCGGCCTTATGCATTTTCATTGATGCAGGTTCAATAAAACGCGAAACGGCCGTGCGAAACTCGAGAGCCGGCCGAACAACGCTTTCCTGCCGGCGAAAACGCCTCCGCGAACGCCTTTGAACGCCTGCGAACTCTTAACTAGTGCTGCACCAGCCCGTGCACAATGTGTAGGCCACTTGAAATATCGAGCCCAATGCCGTCTCGAGTATTTCCGGTTTCTCTCC
>NW_027581061.1:0-4961 GCF_028453695.1 Augochlora pura
GGGGCATTAAAGTTTGAGCACTGGCGGGGCAATTACGCGTCAATCGGGACCGTGTTTCTTGTCTATCGGGCCGGGCCGTTCGAAGTAGATCGATCTTGGGAAAATGAAGAAGCGTGCGGCGAGAGAGTGTCGGGGCGCGATCGGAGGGGGCAGTTATGAGTTGTCGAAGCCAGGATCGACTTCGCCGGCGGGCCGCGGGACTCTCTCTCTCTCCACGGTTCTCGTCTAGCCGGCAATAAACCGGAAGAAAGCGGTCGAACGAGAGGAACGGGCGAAGGCTGTCGTGCCAAGCCCAACTGTTTTCCGTCGAAGTGGTTTTGTGCCAGGCGGCGCCTCGTGTTTCTATCCCTCCTCCCCCGCCCCCCCGTCGCCCGCCACCATCGTGTGCCAATAAACTGGCTGAACGGTCAAAGGTTCTCAACTTTTCATTTCGGCAAGAGTAATAGAGTCCCCTTCCCTCCCCCTCCCTAAACCCCCCCCCTCCCGGTTTCGAAGATGAAAGCTAACAAACCGGCGCGACGAGAGCGCGGGGGTGTTTCCGGAACACCGTGAAAGGCGCAACGAAGATAAGGAGACGTGGGGGGGGGGGGGGTGGAGGGAAAAATGTTGGCAAACAAAGGTCAAGCAAAACCGGAGAACGGGTGATGGACGCGGTATGGATATTGGTTTTCCATGAACGAGCTGCTGAGCAGGTTCTCTCTCCGCGCCGCTTACCGTTACGCAAACCAAGTTAATCCACCCTCCCCACCCCTAGAGAACAATAAGACAAATCCATAGACTCTGCGTAACAGTTGCGAAATAAAATCGGCGTTTTACTTTCCACCGACGAGGCTCTCTCGGTACCTACTTTAAAGCCCTCGAAATCAATTTCGTCGAACAGATCGCTCACGCTTGTTTTACTTCCAAATCCCGAGTACGTATCTCTTACAAAGTATTGCCCGGAGTTCCTCGTACTGCGGGTAGGTAAACTGCGAAATAAAATTAGCGTTTTACGGGAGCCCGTCCGGCGGTACGTTTTCCCCGTCGCGAACGACTCGCGTGACGACGTGTAACCGAAGCTCCGAGCCACGGAGTGTTCCGACTCAACCTAACCCCCTCCCCCCCTCTCTGCGACTTGTTCGATCGAGTCTCTCTCTCGGTCGGCCCCCGGACAAATTACCGTGTCCGAGAGCGGAACGGTTCCCGAAACCGAACCGAGGGGGGAGGGAGGGCCCGCGCGCATTATGCGAGCCAGACAGCAGCCATTCGTACCATAAATCCACCGTCTTTTCTACGCCTTAACGACACCATTAGCAAGGAAACGAGCGGACGCACGGACGAGCAGGCTACCGGGCACGGTTAATGCCTAACGACGTGATCCCGTTGCAAAAGACAACGACGCGACGACGACGACGACGACGGCGACGACGGCGAGAGCGTCGTGCCAGCCGAGGGAACGGTACCGGCCGTGATACCCGGTGACTGGTGCCCGCACGAAAATGTTTCGTTGCCTCCGGGACCACCCTGCCCCATCACCCCCTCCAACCCCCCTTTCGCCGGGGACGCACGTGATTTAAAACAACCCGTTGTCTCCGGAATAAATTAACAATTAGCCGACACCGCCCTACTTCGCTCTGCCCGGATACGTTCGTGCGGATCGCCGCCCTCCTCCCCCTCCCCTCCCCCCAACCCGTTCATTCAGCCTTCTGCTGTCACAACATCGGAGGAACGCTATCGGGCACTTCCCGATAAATTGACCGAGTCCTGTTCGACGCATTCACACTTTGTACCAACAACGTCGAGAGAGCCCCGTATAATTAGGGGGTTTTATTTAACCACAAATTGAAACCGTAAATTGTGTAACGTCAATTGCGGTTCCAACGTTATGACGCTTTGCGGGGGATAATAAAATTAGTAAAGTCGGTGATAATTCCGGCATCCGCATATAAGCGCTATTGAAGAAGTGGTCGAAGTGTAAAATGCTGAAGATGAACCCTAAGAATTCCAAGAAGTCGAGATAATTAAATTCAAATAACTGAAACTAGAAACTTAAAATTTGTCATAGCGTGTTAACTCTTTCATAGTGTAAATGTTATAGTAATTCGACTTATTCGAGTATAGTAGCACAAAATTAATTTCTAGGACTAGTCAAACCTGCGATACATTAATGTATTGTAATTATTACATTGTTGTTGTCACATATTAATTAAATTATATTAAATACTAACTATGTTAAATATAAATTATACTAAATATAAACTACGTTAAATATAGATTACATTAAATATATATGAATACATTATATTACCGATCTGCAATACATCAATGCATTAATATCTCCGAGGATTTCGCGTCGCGAGCGCGATCGGATCGAGGAGAAGCGACCTCCGAATCGAGGAAAATTTCGGAATAAATTAGCGCAGACAGCGCGCTGTTGGGAAACAATTAAAACGGTATAATTAAGACATTGTGCGCGGTACCCCGTTGATCGGGAAGACAGCGGCGCGATCGACCGCCGACTTTTTCAACCCTCGTCTCGCGGTTGCCGCCGCCGCGCCGCCGCTCTTTTTCTCTCTCTCTCCATTATTAATTTCCATGTCAAACGGGGCCTTGATTGCGAGAAATTGTTAGGAGCAGAGTGCCCGGGAGCCCCGTTCGGCACAGCGGCGTTCCGCTAACATATTTATCCGAAGTTTAAAAAGTCATTCGGACGAGTGCCCGGGGACACGGCGGGTACGCGGGGGGGCCGCGTCGCGGACGTGTCCGCCGCCATTAGAAATTCTAAGTTCATCGCCGGTAAACCGCAAAGTGGGAAGTTTCGCCTCCGTCGGAATCAACGGACCGTTAACGGCCCCCGTTGATCCCCCCCTCTCTCCCTCCCTACGGTCGGGTAGAGGGCCCCTCGTGTTCGCGCACGAACGACCACGTTCCCTTATTTCGCGAGCGCGCTGTCTCGGACTTGTTCTGCCGCGAGACTGTAACCGATCCGCAGGACTGAACAAAAGGACCGGGAGAGTCCTCTCGGAATTATCGTCGATAAAGACCGTCGCGTTCCTTCAGGATGTCTAGACTCCTGCGGAATTATTAAAATCATGTTCTACCAGGTTTTTATTGTTTGTTCGGTCAATAAGCATTCGATTATTGTGTACAACGATTTCGATATCCGAGTAAATTTCATCGGTCCGAGTTCCTCCGAATGAAATTTTTATGGGATTTGTTGAGAAGCGACTTTTAGACGAGGTTTACGGAACTCGTCAAAATGACGAGATATTTTTTTATTTAGGACTGTTAGGATTGTTAGGATTGTAAAGATGCATCAATGAGTTATTGTTAGAGGGTTGGTGAAGTTTCTGTTGAGTAGAAAATTTACTTGACTGTTTAAAAATTTTTAAAACTCCGTCATAATTATAATTTCTATTAAAACTCTATTACAGTTAAAATTTCTATTAAAACTTTATTACATTTAAAATCTCTGTTAAAACTCTACTATTATATCATTAAAATTTCCGTTAAAAATCTATAACCATTAAAGTTTCTACAGTAAAATCTACTACAATTAAAATTTGCCCAAAAAATTTATTACAATTAAAATTTCTCCAACAAATCTATTACAATTAAAATTTCTCTAAAAGAATACATTGCAATTGGAATTTCCATTAAAAATCTGTCGTCCACGTATCCCTAATCAAAAGATGCGACCACAGGTACCTAATAACACCAGCGTCGTTCTTTATTGCCCCCGTTGTTCAACGGCCGGCGGAATAAAGTGTACAACGAAGGCGAGCTAATCTGCGACACCGTCGGCCGCGCAATAATTTTTAATGGTTGTCCTTATTTGTCTAGAAATTTATAAACTCGATTTCAGCGGCGCGGCATTATTCCGCTACTCCGGGACGGCGGAACGAGTCTAAATCGTTTTTATCCTATGCTAATTACGCTCGCGCGTAGCCGCGCGTCGCTCGGAAAGTTGCCCAGTTAACCGGTTAAATGTAATGAAAATAATTTTCTCATAAAACTTGAGGGGCTCGGGGTTTTATAACAGCCGGGGTTTTAAATTTCACGGTTCATTAGCGTAGATTTCATAGGTCCGCGACCACGGTCGCTGCGACGACGACGACGTCGACGACGACGACGACGACGGCGGCGGCGCGGCGACGGTAGAAACGCAATCGCCGCTCTCTCGCGCGCCCGGTTGCCGCGCAAAGTTGTTAACAAAGGTAAGTAACCTCGCGACGGTACAATGAAATGTATAATCCATTAAGTTCAAACAAAATGCCGGGAGTTTTAAGAGTAAATATTTGACGAGGAGGAGCCGGGGGTCCCTGCACGCGCCATTACGCCCTCTGTAAACTTCCGGGGAAACTTCCCGTGCCTGTCCGTAGAAAGTAATGTGCATTTAACTGGCATAAATAAGAAGTTGCCCCGCGGATTCCGCGCACCCGGTTACCGCCGTTCCGCGGCGCTTCCCGGGCTGTGAGAGCAGCCTTTGAATTTATCGAGCCTCCGGACCGAGATTAATTCCGAACAAAAAGAACAATTCCCCCGATCGTTTTATTTCTTCTACTTAAATTCGATTTTAGGCTACCAACCATTGTAAACGTTCCGATGATCGCTGTTGCAAAATTTGATATTCGTGCTGTATAAAATCTTTATGCAAATCGGAGAAAATATTACAATTTTTATATTGTATATTTGTTTCGATTTTGGTTCTTCGGGAAGGTTCGCCAGATTTTGGGACTGTTATTAATTGGTTCTTGATATTTTATTCCTGTGTTAAATAGTCGTAGATTTGTAGAATATTGTACAATATGTATACAGTACTGTACAATATAATATATTTTTCGACTCTAGAATTAGCTGTCGCTCCTATTCTTCAGAAAAGATGATATACTGGTTCTGCAAGAGTTTATATTCGGTTTCCAATATTTTATTTCCGTGCAAAATTCTCGTAGATTTGTAGAATATTGTACAAAATATATACA
>NW_027581062.1:0-4960 GCF_028453695.1 Augochlora pura
ATAATTGCTTGCAAAATGTACGAGACTGTGATTTCTTGAACTTGGAACAATACTCGATAGACAAATTATAAAACTGTTATGCTGTTTTAAATAATAGTGATTGGGTGCAGGAATGAGTATTTCATTTCTGCACGATACAGGTGATTTTTATTTTTCAAAAAGATCACAGTGTACAGAGGACAATTTATCTTCGTCTGTCTCCTGTATTAATTTTATACATATTTATTGCCTGACTACGTTTACCCGACTGCTTAAATATTAATTAATTGATTCGGAGATCAGGCTGAAAGACCTGTATTAATTTATAACAACGCTAAAACTGTATTTATATTTTTCTGCCACTTCTAATGCTATACAAAATCTATTAAATTATTCACTATAATGAGAACAAATTGAATTACAAAAATTATCTATTTATTTATCGATATTTATTACAGGTCAACATATTATTGAACGATTAAATATCAATGAGAAAATAACAGAATTCTGACTGAAATGATCATTATGATATCGTAGCATAAAATTCGATTACAATCGGTAAAATGTAAGAACGTTGACAGAGCACCATTAAATAAATCGTCCCGATTTTGTGAGATCTATTACGTTGGTTTCAGGTCGGGCAAAGTGTTAACTGAGAGCAGTGTCTTCTTCGGCAAACAGCCCGAACCCCCGTCGGATTCGTCACCGGGTGACTGATGGCAGCTCCTCGATCAACGGAGCGATCCCCCGGCGATCTTCCGAACGTCGCCACACGCCGAGAAAAAGAACGGAGGAGAAGGGGAGGACCCAGATATGCAAAGGCACGTCCGATACAAATCATGCTAATTCTGGATCGGCTGTCACTCGGATCGGATCTCCCTTCCGGGGACGTTTTCCACCGGCTGGAGGATCTCGCATACGAATTTTGACAGGGTTGTCCTACTCGTGACTCAGCTTAAGAATGAGTTGATCCTGATAGTGCGAAATTTGTATTACGAGTGCTACGAAGTGGTGGAGATAAATATTAATTAACAACGTGGGTGTGTCTTTTAGTGCTTGAAAATAATTACGCGGTGTTTGTATCGAATCGATGATTACTGGTCGAAGTTTTATTTGAAGTTAAACTTTGATTTCGATTTGTGCAAATAATTTCTGCAATGGAACCATTTATTTTGAGGTCAATTCTCGTAAATGAAAATTTGTTTTTTCACTAGCAGGTTCAAGTTTTCTGCGTTCGTGTAACGAGTTAATTATTCGAGCAATAGTCGCATAAATTTCGAAACGCTATTCGATTTTATAGAGTCTTCGATAGTCAAAGGCTAATAATTGAACCGTGGCGTATCTTGTTCAATCAATTCGATAGATTGTTTATACAGTCGTGAAAACGTCAGTGGAAACGCGCTGAATGATTGGCGGGTCGGTGAACCTTTGTTGTTGTTGCACAGCATTGTTGATAAACTGAGAACGAGCATATTCACCGCGTGGACAAACAATGGCTAGAGAGAGAGAGAGAGAGAGAGAGAGAGAGAGAGGGAGAGAGAGAGAGAATTACTTCATCCAGGGAACGCATGAATGGGCTAAACGCGAACGATTTGCTACTAATGAAACCGGTGAACCGCAATATTTTTAATGCGACGCGGTACAATCTCGCCCGGCTAATGAGTAGCCGGTGTCAAGTCGGAATGTTAATCGGCTAGAATTCATCAATCATTCGCGCCGAGAAAATGTGGAACGACGTAATTTACGAAAACTAATCAGATACCTACGCGTTACAACAAGAAACCGAATAGATATAAATCATAATTACCGGCGTTGCAAAAAATAACGGGCTCAATATCGCTTCTGGAAGATTTTTTTTATCGTCGGGAAGCTACACCTTCCGCCGGCAATTAAAGAAATCATTCTACGCCCCGTTCTTTCGTCAGATTATGACTCCCGGGGGCACGAGGAGATCGTAAAAGTTTTCCGTGCAGTGTCTCGACTGAAATCATTCTCGCTAGGGTAACTCAGCCTTCTCGAAATAATTTTGCGATACAATATTCTTAAAACCATAAACTAGAGCTCAAAGGATTCAAAAGCATTTAATTACTCGTTTTATATCTGGTTTATATAAATAACTTCTAATCTGTCCCGAAATAAAAATTCGACTAGCTCATAATATAGTTTAACCCTTTGCAAATATCGCTTTCCACTCGTATTGGACAAAATATTTGAATAAAAATATTTCGGTAATTTAGACGAACTATTTTCTAACACATTTAGAAAGTATGAGTAAAATAAGTCTCCAAATTCTTTGAAAAATAAGCAAAGAATATCGAGTCTATAAAGGACACAAGAATTTAAATAGTGCAAACGCCATAATTTCCAATTAGTATAAACATCAATAAATAAATCTCATAGACGAAAGGATCTACTTCTGCAAGGATAATTCTGCAAGGATCGCAATTCCAAGGATCCGCGAATAAAACAGCTCGCGTCGCGGCCGCATAATTCCGATCGCGGTCATAAATCGCCACGGAGTCCCCTAAGTGGTAGCTCGTTATCTTACGAGAGGTGGAACTATTTTCGTGTGCGAGCGGTCTTCCATTCGGATTCCGCGTTACATCCGGCGGATGTTCGCTAGGCAGGGCAGCAGCGGCAGCAGCGGGCGAGCCAGGTTCGATCGGCATCGCGGAATGGAGACAAACGGCTGGAGTCTCGGACGGCGGCCACGTTCGCCTACGTTTCCAGAGATCTTCGCGGAGTCTCGAGTCTAAATCCACATCCGAGTGGCGCGAGAAAACATAGCAAGATTAATGATATGCCCCCGAGACACGAGGGGAGAGGGTTGCCCGGCCCGCCGCTGGCTGGCCTGGTCGGCGAGCCGAGCGAGTCTCTGCCGAGGAAACGCCGGAGACCGCAGGAATAGCTTCGCTACTTTTCGCTCGCGCGCCGCGCGCTCGAGTTGCATACTTGTCAGTCATTTCCCGACGTGCACCAGGATCCGAGCGACACCTTGCGCCGCTGCTGCCCGTTGTTCGCCGCCTGTCAGCTTTTTTTGCGGGCTCGTACGAGGCGCTCCGCGCAACCCCCTTGGAATATTAAACAATGGAATTGCGGGGACGCGCGCGGAATTTTAAGCGTCCCTTTTTCGGTTTTAGAAACGCTGCCGGCAATTTTTGATGGCGCGATTTCGAAGCCGGTTTTTATCGTTTCGTTGCAGCATTGTTTTGTTATGTTCTTTATGCGATGAGAAAGAACCGGGGCATGGTATAATTATTTTTTCTGAATAGAAACGAAGGTTGTTCGTTCTGTTGTTAAGAGGCGTTTTTAAAGACAAGAGAAATTTAAAAAAATAGCTATAGGAGAAATTCTAGTGCAAGGGGTTAAATTCACCGACTTTCGTGAAATATTAATGTTCGCAGACGTAAGTGACTTTATGGTTCTAGAGCTAGTACTATTTTAATTTAATTTTTGATTTAAGTTTTTAACCCCTTGCACAGTGATACCGAATCAGACTCGTGACGAAATCTGCTTAATATGGATGACAATTATTTCTCTAAATTGAAACAAAATTCAATTCTCTTGTTATCAAAGTCTAGGAACGAAATTACATGAAGCCCTCCAAAAATAAAAATTGTCATCATATCCTAGAGTAAGTTCATATCCTAAATTATTAAGGACGAAGAAATACTAATCGATAGAAGTATGAAAGAAATCGTAATGCAAGAAGGTTAAAATATATACAATTTTCATGCAAAGTACAAAATCGTGAGCAAGGTAAAATTATATTTCTGTGAATAATTGTACTTGCTAATCACTGTTCCTCTGAAAGACTGTGCCATTGTTAATCTCTTAGGCGAGAATTGTTAAAACTATTACAGAGAAGTAAATGTACGAAGAATTTAAATAATACAAAAACTATACAATATATCCCGCTCTTCCGTTACGTACATAATCAAATTACACATTTGCAACAGCTGGATAACGTATCCTCCTTTTCAACCACAAATCTAACAGTATTTAATAGCCACAGTTTGTATCAAAATCGGGTGAAAAATGGACTAAATTGGCAACGAATGATCATAACGAACCGTAGAGAAAGATCCAATGAACGCAAACAGACCAGTCGCATTTATCAGAAATAAATCTGCCTATTCCGACATAATCGAGTCTCCGGTTACGGTAGCCACGTTTCGACCATTGCGATAATAACGATAATAAATGACAGCGTTGACAAAGCGCTCGACAGGATTACCGTATAAATTTCAACAAGGAGATCGTCGTCACCGTTTCCGGCTAATTGCGTTCGATCGCAGGTGACTCCGGCCGAAGCACGGAAAGCAAAGCGCGAACGGCGCGTCGCGGGGCGTAACGCCGTCGATCGATCTAATCAGGGTAATCGGATGTGGGTTAGGTCATAGTCCGCTCGCGTTATCGAATATCCGCGAGACCGCGCGTCCCGCCGCGGCGCGGCGGTGCGGGGCAGGCCGCGCCGCACGCAGCTGCGTTCGCCAATTTAAATCGCATTGAACGGTATTCGACCGAAACCGGAATGCGATCGAATGTGTTTGCCGCGAGCCAGGCCTAATGGAGAAACCCGCTGCCCGTGTTTGATGCACGTCCGGCTAGCTGTTACGCGTTTTTACCGTTTCGGAACGTAGCCGTCGGGGCTCGCGCTGGCTCGCTCGCGCGCGCGCGACCATTTTTTCGCAATTTCGTATAACTGATGACGTTCTGATGGCGAGAGGCGCGCGGATGTTTACAGGCGAGTTAATGACCCCGCCGCGTCCCCCCCGCGCGCTCGCGCGCTCCTAATGAAGAAATTCATGCCCGATGCTCCGGATCACCGTTCACAAAGGCTTTTTACGGACGGCACGCGGGATAAGGACACTTTGATGATGTCCGCGTATTAACTAATGATTCCCGCCACCTGTGTGACTACTCTCTTCCTTGATGCAGGAAATTGCGGATGAAATTGATGCGCAGCGGCACGCCGCGC
>NW_027581063.1:0-4957 GCF_028453695.1 Augochlora pura
AGCCGATTGAAATTTTAATGCTCCGAACCGCGTTCTAGCTTCGCGCGAGCCGTCGCCGTAATATTTTATTAAATGCAAAGGTATCCTCTCGTAAAATATGTATAATCTCCGTGAGTCCATAAATACCGTGCGGATGTCGTGCCGCGTTTTTTAATTCCGAGCAACTGCGAGCGGGGCGAAATTCGTTCGATTTTCTCCGCTCGCGAAACAGACGAAAATCGACTTCGAGGCGGAGACACGCGCTTTTGTAATTTCGATTCTTTTGATCTCCCGTAATCGACGTTTTAAAAACCGTTCGGCAAACGGTCTCTTTTGTTCGGACGCGGAATAAAACGGTCTACTTCGCTGCATAAAATCGCGCGACGGTTTTTTGATAAAAGAAAAAGTAACATTTGCATGCTCGCCGAGGCTTCGATAACGTGGAGCGTGCGCAATAGTAAACATAAATTACACGAAATCTTGCGACGATTAAGATACGGCGCGCTGCAGTGGAAATTTTCGCCGCGCGCGATCGATTCCCCCCGCTTCTAAATTGCGTTCAATCTGCTTTGCGTTTCGCCGTTCAATCGGAAGCGTACAAATGGAACAACACACCGTCGAATAGAAAATCTTTTGCGATGAACATTTATCGCCCGGCAATTTCTGCGAAGGCTAACGAATCGATTTCGATCTAATTTAATCGAATTTCATCGGATCCGGAAAAAGCGCGCTTTTTTCCGAAATAACGCCGGGACACGCTGTTTCAAAACTTCGAATTAAAAATATATATTACGATTCTTTATTTAAGCTTCGATGGAAACCTATTATCTCTGTTAATAATCGATTACAATTAATTTTACTCCTGTCTAAAATTATTCGCGATTTAAATATCTGTCAGAGGTCTATTAAAATTTCATTCTCTATTCCTGCCGAATTCCTGCCGATTATTTATAATCCCTGTGATATTTAAAAAATTGATTTTCTCTTAGCAACGATAATACTGACATTTCAGACGTCTAATGAAAAGAGTAAGAAGCAATGATTATTTTAAATTGTCAATTTAATGTTATAAAATTAACTAATCCTTTATATTTCCTATTTTCCTATAATCCTTTATATTTAACTAATTCTTTATATTTACATCTATGGAGGTAACTAGGAGTCGAATGGGAGTTCTGAAAGAGACAACAGTTCGATTATCAACATCTAAAAATCGAAATTAATTATTGGTTTCAATTAATTTAATTATGTACGAGTCAAATATAATATCATCAAGTTCTGGGTATTCGTAACTTCGGTATCATCGATGACCAATAGATTTAATTACATATATATTGAAGATAATTATAAGTATAATTATGGGTGTAATAGTTAATAAAATTTCAATATTATTATTTTTCAAAAAGCTAGGATTATAAAATCGATTATTTAGGATGAAGTGTACTATATAATACTGTACTATACATATAACTGTATACTATATAATACTGTACTATATAATACTGTATAATATATAATACTGTACTATATAATACTGTATAATATAAATTGTAAGAACGGTAATTATAGACAGTGAAATTATAGTAAAATTATAAAAATAAATTTAAGCTGTCGAACGAAGCTACAGAATCGCGGCTAAAAGCAAACGAAAACGCGTTTAGGCGACCTCTCGGCGTACATCGCGAAGCGTTAATTTTCGCGCGAGGCCTCGAGAGCCGCGCGCATTTGCATCGGGACGCGTTTATGAATCGGTCCGCGGCTCGAAACTTGTTGCGGCTTTCGGGACGAAGCGCGGCTTGTATATTTGTGTCGCCCCGGTTGTCTGTTTCTTCGTTTCAGGGCCCGCGAGGATAAAAGAGGAGAAACAACAAGGAGGGGGGGGGGGGGGGGGGGACCAGAGAGAGACAGAGAGAGATAGAGAGAGAGCGGCACCACACTACCCGTGGTCGTTCCTCTCCGTTGGCTTCGTTTTGTCATTGTCGCGTGTAATTACGCGCGTGTTGGTGCGCGCGCGCGCGCCCGACCGGATAAGGAAGACTGCGACACCTGTATAAACACCGCGCGCGGCTGAATAATAGTAACGGATATAAAAAGAAGCTCGACGGCGGCTCGAATGCGCGACAGAGATTGCAAGTAGCTACCAGATAACGCGATATTAATACCGATCTCGCCGCTATACTCGAGATCCAAAGCCGATCTTAACCCTTAAATAATTTTGTAAGAATATATCGCGCGCCATTTTCTTGCTTTATTTCGCGGAACGAATTTCCGTCTTGAACGTTCGTCGCGTGCTAGCGATTAATTCTGAACTCGGGAAGAAACGTTCTTTTATTCGTCGAGTTCGCTTTTGTCGAAGAAGAGACGTTATTTAATTTATTTATAACAACGTTTGTAGCGACGTTGTAACTACTGCGATGGGTATATTATAAATATACCTATAATAATAGGTAACAATATGATAATATTAAGTACTCGTATTATAATTGCTAATATGATATATAATAGAATATACAATAATATATGATAAAATATATATTTATAATATATATTTTACATTATTATATATTTCTTCCAATATCTTTCTTCGGAAGTACAGTGCGAATTTATATTTATATTATATTATATATATAATATAATACAATATATGTAATATAATTTAATTATATTACAGTGCGAGTTATATATTTTACATAACCTGGAGCATTTTATATATTAGAAAATTGAATTTCATGACTTATGTAACAGATAATAGAACTTAACAATTTTCTAAAGTATGATAATTTTTAGAGGCAGAGGGTTAAACCATCCGATATTATTATTCGCACTGGCGATGTGCAATTCCAATCACTTGAATTAGATTTACCTTGAAATGAATTACAACAGAGTTTATATTCAAAATTAATGATAATCAATTATATATTAAAACATAAGTACACGATAAAAATCTATTAAACGATATCATTGTCTGTATTTAAAATCGATTGAATCGAATTTTGATAGAAAATTAAAATAATTAAATTATCAAGATAACTGGATTTATACGAATTTATATTCAAACTTGTAAATTTCGATTTACTCGATTTTCGAAATTTCAACTGTAAATTTCGATTTACTCGATTTTCAAAATTTCAACTGTAAATTTCGATTTAAATATATATATAAAAATTTAAAGGGTTAACTAGTATTTTTCCTGGGTCGAAGTTTCCGCAAGAAATCGAGAGAATTCATTGAGAAAAGCGCAATTAAAGGGGAGGAGCTTGGAAAACGATCGACGATATTTCGGTCAGATAAAGACGACCGTGCTAATAACCGTGCAAAAGATAACGAAATTCTTGCACGATCATCGCGCTCGGCCGTCGCGTCGCATGGTTCAAAGCGCAAACCTCGCCTCCGGTCGCTGAAACTTCTTATGTAAGCCGCGTCCGATTTTTGCCGAAGCCTTCGAATAGAAAATGAACGGAGCGCGCGTTGTCTTTCCAGCGTATTATTAAATTTGTACCGGATCACGAAAGGCTATCGCGCTGTCCCGCGCTAATTATAAACGCCGTACACGTTGCGCGTGCACGCGACTGCATCGGATTTCCGCGAGGAGAGAAAAAAAAATATCGGAACTGGTTCGAATTAGGATTCCGAGCGTCGACCGAATTCCGCAAAATTCTACTAAGGGGACCAGAAGATATTTTTGTTTAATTCCCGTGTCTCGCGGAACGTTTTCAAACATTTTTATTTAACATAATATGGTCTGCAGAATGATTTCGTTATTTCTCTTTAAATTTAATTTATTTTGACAGACATAATTCTTCAAAGGAACAATGTACATCGTTGTTTAATTTCTGTGTCTCGCGAAATGTTATAAAATATTTTTATTTTACATAATTATTCGTGCAGAATTATTTTGTCACTTTTCTTTGAATTTAATTAACCTCGACAGACATAATTCTGCAAAGGAACAATGTACATCGTTGCTTAATTTCTGTGTCCCGTGAAATGATATAAAATATTTTTATTTTACATAATTATTTCGTAACTTTTCTTTAAATGTAATTTGAAGAACCATTTCGTTATTTCCCCTCGGAATATTAATTTTATTTTCATTTTAATTCAATGTTATCGACGAGGAAAATTCTTCGAAGTAGGAAAATAACCTTTGTTAAATGTCCGTGTCCGGCGAATGATTTCGAAAAATTCTGGACCGCCGTTCACGACGTCGCGCGCCGCGATTTTCGCCGAGCAGAAACGCATGTAGGTCGATAGGATCGTTCGAACGTGTTTAACGAAGCAATTATTATCAGAGGACAGAGCCGCGCGCGCGCGGCCGTTAAGAGGGGAATAAAGATATCGCGTGATAACGACGCCCCGATGCAGGAGAGGAATATGTTTACAGACGGTAAAGGATTTTTCAAACGCGCGGGCACACCGTAATAAAACCTTGGTTGCCGGGTGCGCAAGGGAAATTATTTATTATCGCCGGAGCCGGCGAGAAGCCCGAGCCCATTATTCCCCGGTTCCCACGCAACAGTGTATTTTAGAACTTGAAATCTTCTCCTCTCCTTTGCGTCCGGCCTTCCTTGCCGTGTGCTGTATTTCTTTCACCGAAAATATTACAATTACAACCAAACCAATAATTAACAGTCTTAATAATATAAACCGGTACAAATTGAAGTTATTTAACACGTTCGTCACCCATATCTGGGTGACATTAATTTCTCACCAATTTTGAATATTTATTTTTATTGCAATATATTAGACAATATTATTGCAAAATATTTTATTGCAATTTGCAAATTATTGCAAAATATTTTATCGCAATATAATAAGCAAAATGAATTCGACCATGATTTTTCGAATGCGAAAGAGTTCTAATGTGATCCCCTATGATAAATGTGGTACTTTTCAGTTTTATTTTAATTAATTAAATTGCTTTAATTATATGGGGATTTTAGTGTCTAATTGTCGGCGACGAACGTGTTAATCAAAC
>NW_027581064.1:0-4951 GCF_028453695.1 Augochlora pura
GGTTTCTGTTTCGTCGGGCAGGTGGGCATCTTCGAGCATGACGCGATAATTACCGGTACTCGCTCACCTGTCCGCGTTCCCCTCGGAGCCACCCACCAGGCAAGCATCCAAAAAGGTAGCCGCGGTCAACGTCTACGACACTGGCTCTACATCACCCGACCTGGAGAACGGCGGAATAAAAAGAAAAAAGGAAGGGCCAAGACCGTGGCTCCGAGGGAGATGAAAAGTTTGATGGTATTTAGGGCTACCAAGCCGGGGGTCAATTATAAAACCTGATCTTTCGTTCTTGCTGCATTTTTATACCTGCGCGCGGCGGCCTGTCGCTACGAGCTTTAAATAATGATCTTGGCGAGTGCCTTTTCGAACGTTGATTTTTCTATTTGGATTAAAAAAAATATATATTTGAAGCGCGTAGTCTTAAGGGATGTATTTTGTAGATATACTTTCGTTAAATATATTTTAAAATTGTGCTCTCACAGCGTACATTTCAAAAATATATTTTTAGTATATATCTTTTTAAATATTTAATCTCGCTGCTTTTTAAAAATATATTTTAGTCGCGTAGCTTACTGGATGAATATTGCAAATATATTTTCACTGAATATATTTGAACATTGTACTTTCACAGCATACATTTTAAAAATATATTTTTAGTACGTATATCTTAGATATTTAATCTCAATATTTATATTTTAAAGGTATAGTCTGATCATATTCTCTAAATATAATATAACTGTTCAAATTACAATCTTGACATTGATGTTACTAAAATCTAGTCTTGCCATTTACATTATACAATAGAAAAATATAATCCTACCATTTACATTTTCAAAATGCGATCTTACTATTTATACTATTAAAAAATAATTTTAAATACAATATATTATAGAGAATTGCGAACGAAATCTATATTAGAATACGTAAACATTGAAGAATCGAGTCAACGCGAATCTAAATAGATCAAAGACCGTATAAAACTTCGATAAAATAAAATATCGATCAAATCACGATGAGACTGGAATCGCTCCAAATAAAATAATAATAAAATAATCAGTGAACCGGGCATAAAATCGTCCGAGCAGAAATCAAACTGGCCGGAGTACATTAATGAGAATCGTAGTGGAAGCAAATTAGAACGCGATATTAAGAACAGAAGTGCGCTAATGAGAAATAAATGAGAAGCTGCGGAGGTAGAAATATGTTAGAGTGGACTAATGAGTTATAAAAGAGAAGAACTGAAAGAAAAAGGAAGACGGCGCGAGGTAATGAGATGCAGCGAAGGAAAGACGTGGAAGTGAAACGCGCGAAGTCTGCGCGGAATAATGAGAAACATAGTAGACGAAAACGAGGTCTAAAGAAAACAGAGAATAATTGGCCTAAAACAAAGAGAAAAAAAATATAGAAAGAAGAAATCAAAGTAGTTGTAGATAAAAGTCTGTTGCCCCGGCGATCCTCGGCCGCAATTAAAAAGAAATACCTGCAACGCGAAATCAAACGGATTCGGCTTATTCGTGCGGTGGCCGCGTAAATATCGTTGTCCGGCTAATAAATAATCATTAAAGGTTTATATATCGTACGGCTGAAAGGGGGTTGCTCATTCGCAGCCCCTCCCCCGTCAAACTTATGCGTGTTTCTCTCTCTCTTTTGCCGGAGACCCTGAAAAAACCGCGCGCGCGCGCGGGCAAAATTAATCTGGAGCTGCGCCTGGAAATGAGTTGCAGCGACCGGCTTCCGTTCGCATGTTTTACAAATATTACAACGTTTCCTTGCTCCTCGACGGGGCCCGGTCTCCTGATCGGACCGCGCTGATTAACCATTTTGCTTGGGCTTTTGCGCGCAGCGAAAGTGAACAATGTGCGCGCACACGCGAAACACAATCGGGACGGATGCGCAACTTAAAAACTAATTAAAGTAGCCGCTGTGCCGCAGATAAATCAGTCGACGGATCACAGTGTTTACGCCGTGGACGCGCGATAATATGCGAAATTCCTTAAATTAACACACGTTTTACAAACCGCTCCTCCCGCCGCCGCTTAATGAATTCGCCGCGCAGGAAATGTACACGCGAAAATCCTGTCTGCCTCCTATACCGGCCGTGCGCACGTGCACAAAGGAGCTTCGCCAAAAATTTTCAAATCTTTCAGAGACAAATTTTCTATGGTTAATTCGCGAAAAATGGAAGATGAGGTTGTAACGAGCGTTGGAGTAATACAAAGAATTATAAATCAATTTTTATTGTAAATATAGTATTACGACTTGTATCGATGGAAAACTAGGTTAATGTGAAATGAATGAAAATCGCCCTGCGGTCGACGTAAATTTTAATCTCGCGTCTCGATGAATTATCGGTGAATTATCAAGTTCTTCAAAAGTCGAGTTTCAAGAAATCGGAACAACGATTGTTAAATTGATTTCGCGGAAGATTTAGGGCGACAGCGACGATTATTGGCGCGTTTTTCTCGAGTATTTTACAGAGACGGCGCAGGCGCAGTCAATAAATAACGCGATTACAAGCACTGGCGCAACAAATGGACGTAATGAACGAGATAAACCCGCGATCTGATTACTAATCGGCAATTTAACTTTTATAGGCGGTGGAAACATGGAAACGTCCGGTTGCGTATGAAATCCGTTTCCCGGCGTTTCCACGCGCGTCCATCGAAACAAATTGGCCGATTACGCAGACAAACCGCGCCGGCGAGAAACACCGTTTAATTACGGTTTAATTGCGCGGGGAACCGGGGCGGGGCGAGAGGGGGGGCCTGCGGTTTTTTTTAGGCCGAACAAAAGGCGAGGACGAGGAGCCGGCGTTACGCGAACGGGAAAATTATCCCGGAAAAAAAATGATCGTAATAATAACAATGATCACGGGATCCATCCGTTCCGCTCCGTGATGCTTCTCGCGTTCGCCAGCGAGCACACGTTGCCGCGGCTCGAAGCTCGACAAAGCGTTTACGATCGAGGAAGATGGCGATTATTGATAGACGTTCCAGCGAACGTGGATCGTCGATGGAACAATCGGTGATTGCCCGATATCACGCGAAAGGGGTGGACGGTAGAAAGTATCACGCGACGCGCTTCCGTCGCGAAACACTGCGGATAATTTGAATCTCGCGCCGTTGAGAAGAAAAGACGATGCTCATTTTTGCCAGGGAGGGTGCTGCGAAGGATGAACTGTTTTTGCGTTTAGAATGGCGTACGTCGAGATGCGGCAATTTGTTTTTTAAGGAGGCTGCATTGAAAAGCGTGCGTCGAGACATGCGAGCGTAATTTATTTTTTAAAAAGGGAGCGTTGGACTATTTATTTTTTGAAGAGGGTGCATTGAAAGTAGCGAGTACTATTTATTTTTTAAAGAGGGTGCATTGAAAGTAGCGAGTACTATTTATTTTTTGAAGGGAGTGCATTGAGATAAAAAGACTTCGTTTAATAAAAAAGTAATAAAAAAATATTCGTTTAATATATCAATAGATATTTTATTCTAATATCTTCTATCAATTATTCCAAGTTAAACACTTGCAAGAAAAGAAATTAGTGCTTCTTAATATAAAGCACTTCTTAGTGAAATAAAACTTACTATATCAAATTCACGATGGATAGTTAAGAGCATGCGCGATTTTGAAAAAATCATCGGGCGCCGTTTCCCAAAAAATGGCTCGTCAGATCTCTGTTTGTTGACCGTCGCCGCACGACACCGTGGCCTGAAAAACAAATAACTAGATGTTTGGATTGTACCCAGGAGGAGGCGAAAAATCGGAGCGGAAAATCGTAGTCGTTACCATCGGAAAAGCAGCGTGAAACGTGAAATCGGAGAACCCGGCCTTCGGGTTCGTGGGTCCTCCAGGATCCTCGGATCTTGAGAAAAACGTGGTGGGGGTGGACGAAATGTATCCGGGCGATGACAACCGGCTGACGACCGCCACGCTGCGACAGCTTTATACTTTTCTTCCTTTTTTTTTTCTTTTTTAATGTGTGAGCTCTCTACCTCGACGAACATTTCCGATTTCTATAAATTATTGCGTAAGCGTTCCACCTTCTGCGATGATAGTATGGTGTTGGACAAATATTTTCTTTGGCCCCTTGATAACGGAAGCCATGGAGTGGAGGCTATTGTTGTCGAAGTCGAAAAGATATATTGTTCTTTCAGAATGCACATTTTAATATATATGTATATACTCGTACACTCGAGATTATTACTATTATTATTTTTATTTAAATTCATCCGAATTTTGTAAGGCAGAAATATTTTTTGGGAGACATTTTCAGCTTTATTCGTCAATTTTTCCAAATATATTTTCGAAAATATTTCACGTTGACTTATTAGTCTTTTTATTGAACCTACTATAGCAGGAATTTAAATAACTGAATTATCGAAAATTGACTTATTAGGAAACGAATATAATTATCATCTAAAATGATACTATACTCTCTTTTCGTCTTTTTTATTAATGCTCCCTGTCGTTACCACAATTATTTATAATAATACACTAAAAATTCAACTTAGAACTTCTCTAAACGAAGTTAATATTACATTGAAAATTAAAAAGATAAAAGAACATTTTAAAATTCCCAAATACAGTGCATAGAACCAATTAAATCATTTACAAACGTAATGTCTCGGTGACGTGATTTCCAGAGAGCAGGAAAGTGGAGCGAATCGTCCGCTGGTTAACGAGGAAAACAAGGTGACACCCGCCTAATGGAAAGCTTCACGGTGCTTCGGTCCCACACTTTTTTTCCCCGACGTTTCGAGCATTTTTTCGGGAAAAGAGCACGAGCACCGGAGAAGGACCTTTTCCGGCCCGGTGCAGGATCGACACTCGAATGACGGAATGGACCGTCCTGCTGCGACCTTTATGGGAAAAATTCTCTTCCGGCCTGCTTCCGCGCGGAAGAACTCGATACGCCCACGAAATCCCACGGTCGATAACGTAAAAATCCGAACGGGAGACG
>NW_027581065.1:0-4949 GCF_028453695.1 Augochlora pura
GCTAATTATAATAAATATAATACTGACATATATTACATCTGTTACTAATAAATAGAATAGTGATGCTAATCGAATAACAATTCCAATTGAATAGTAATTTAATAATATAAAAATTTAATAATATATACAAATTGAATAATAAATGGAAACTTAATATACACAACTGATTCTATTAATTGTTGCTTCGAATTAGCCAATCTCAGCTTCATTATTTATTATAACCACTTTCGTTCGAGATCACGATTCTAACCTAACTAAACTAACCGAACTAAACAGTCCAAATAAGGCATAACGATAAAGAATTTCTAATATCATTAGCCGCTTACTTCCTCGTATCTCTCATCTAATATCCAAAGTCGAGACATAATCGACGTCTAACCATAAAACTCTCCGTGGTGCAGCAGTTGCAAATGCGTCTCACGGCGGCCGCTCTAATACGTATCGATGATTTGCAACGCGAAAGGGCACAGTTCGTACGAATGGCATAAATACGCTCTCGAGAGGCGCATTTAGAAACCTGTCCGTAATTAAATGCTGCATACCATTAACGGTTATTAGCCGACACTTAACTCGTGAAGTTCGTCGAAATTGAAACCGTAGCCACCGCAGCGTGCCGCGGCTTCTTCTCACCAAGAATTCAGCTTGGCTGTGTGTTCGGCTTCGATCCTTATATACCAGGTGGTCCCCGTCGATCGCAATCAACGTTCATCACCGTGAAACACTTTACGCGCTTTCTCGAACCCCGTTATTAAAAAGATTGAAAGCATTGCGACCGTTTTAACCCTTCTACGGCGTTCACGAAAACTCGCGACGTTCGTGTAAGACGACGCGTCTGTGTCTTTGAGAAGTTAACCCTTCGTGCTCGAGCGGTGAATTTGGAGCACCACTATAATTGTTCTATCGTGTCCAGAGATCATTTTTATACCAATAAAGTATAGTTTTGAAAATTGTTAAGTAGTGGAACTGTTGCTAGGAGTCAGAAGAATCAATTTCGTATGCATAAAAGTGCAGTTTGTTAATATAAAATAAAAATACCATGAGCCAGAAAAATTATTTCAGATTTACAATTAAAATGACTTCGAGTGCAAAGAGTTAATATTAGGTTGGTAAGCTTACTATGAAAGAATATGGTAGTATAGTTGGTAACACTAATCTCTGACCAATCTTGGAAATTCATTTTTATTATAACATACTTGAACAAATTGAGTTTGACTAGAATGTTTCGGATGCAAAAGAGTTTCAATGCCACTCCCGTATAATAAATATTAACTTTCTAGTTTCGCTTTAATTCATCGATTGTCGGCGCTCAATGTGTTAAGGGTGAGTTGAGAGAAGCATCCTTAGAATATTAAACATGTCTTTTTGCTCCAATAATGTCCTTTTTATAAAACTATTACACTTTAACTTTGCATTAGTAGATACCTAAATGTATTAATAGTATTATATATACAGAGAAAGATAAAACCATATTTCAACAGTTCGGTAAAATCTTGAAAAAAAATGACACGCGAGAAACCTAAGCCTAACGCATGTTATTTATAATATAATCGCCAAATACAAGAAGGATTAAAAATGAGAAGAAGCTCTAAAAGAAACTCTATCAATGCACCGATCACGAGATTCTTTCGTCCCATCTGCGACAACGAGATTAGTCCCTGTCGCTTAATTAGAAGTCCGTTCTGCCGTGCCGTCGCGGCCGACAAGATGACGGCGCTGTTTAACGAACCCCCGGTGCATTAATCGAAGGGATAAACTAAATTATCGCGGCGGTCTCGCTCCCGTAATTAATAGCGAATTCTAACTGCAGGCCCATCTTTACGCGTCTCTTTTAGCGTCATACGAGTAAATATCGAGCCTACGCCGCCTCGCCGCCATAAATAAAGGGTGCCGGGGCGATGAGCGGGGGCAAAGATATTCCCTTTAATTGGTTAGCAATAAATAGCGGAATCGCTCTGTCCATTACGGAGCGCAATCAGTCGGTAAAAAATAGGCTATCAAAGGCTCGACCGGCCCGGAGAAATATGTGTCTCGAGACCAATGGGTTGAAATTCGCTTCTTCGCTGCGTTCGGACGGCGGCGCGGAGGGTAGAGGGGCAGATGGTCAGTAGAACGATCTCTCTCGTTCGTAGCTTCGGGGCAGCGGCCGGGCGAAATGCATAATTTAAATAGTAAACAGCGTGGTCTGTTCTTAAACAGCGTGGTCGGTTCTTAAACATCGCGGGAGGGGCGGTGGTGGAATAAGATACGAGCCCGCGTTCCGAGTCCGCATCGGTGTATCTACAATTAATATCTAATTCGAGCGGCGCGGAAAATAATACGGTGCGATTTAATACTCTATTTCGTGTAATACGTCTTAATTTGTTCTGTTCCGTTCTGTTTTTTCATTTCTTTTGCGCCTCTCGCCGGCGCAGTAATTCTCCGGCAGATATTACCTGTGATAAGAGTAACGTTGCCGTTTGCGATTACCGTGGTATTAAACGATAGCGATCGCCACACTCGGGGTGCCATTAACCGAGAAGAACAAGCGAGAGAACGATTAAGAGCCGGAGAAACTGTTTCTTCGATAGATAATATTCATACATTGTGTTGCAGAGTCGCGGCGACCGTGTTTGATATCATCGCGCTTTCGACGTTTCCTGGCTCTATTTCTACACGGCTATAATGATTCCAATAATGATAATATAACTAATAATTTAATGTTTACCTGTGTGGAGATTCAGTGGTGAGGTTCGGAATTTGGGCGCACCCAAGGTTTCACTGCACCGAGGGGTTACAACCGTTTATTTCTTAATTTGAGTTTCACTATACAAGGAGTCCGCACTTAGAAATTGAAGGAGCGACGTAACTTCGCGGTTGTTACTACCGGGTGTAGACGAGAACAAAATGAGCTTCGACGCTGTTCGCGCGCCTTTTATTCTGACCTTGCCCAAAGGACAGCTTGTCCTACCGACAAGGACCGCGAGACGCTTAGTAAACACCACGCGCTTTTCAAGGCCGCGCGCAAGCCCAATCACAAAGGCATTTTCGTCTACCTACTGTCGGTTTATTATGATGCGCTTACAGAAAAAAAGGAAGAACCGTTCTCGGAAGGTTCGTAGCGGCACGGTCGCTACATCTGATTTATTCGATTCGATATTTATTAACCCTTTGCACTAGAGTGGCGACTCTGAGGCACCGCTAAAATTGTTACAACACGTTTCAAAAGAATTTTTATATTATGAAAAATTAGATAACAAAAATTATTAACACGTTCCGTGTCGAGCTATTTTTACTCGACTCTTTACTCTCATCGTCATTGATTATTTTACTAAAACTATACTATACTATACTATATGTAATTATTAATTATCGCATATATAAAATAATAAAATAAACTTATTACGAGTCATTCTTGTGATTAAAGTTACTTCTTTAATTCTAGATTTGTTATAGACTATGTTTCAACGCATTAAATAAACCTGGAAGCATGTACCATCGATGGTGCACGTGGCGCGGAATGTTGTTAACCCTTTGCACTCGAAGCCATTTTCAACAGCAAATCTAAAATAATTTGTCTGACTTCTAGTATTTCCATTTTACGTAACAAAATTTATCCTATGCACACGAAATTGAGTCTCGAGACTCGTACAATTACACTTTCAACAATTTTTCAAATCTAAGCTTCAACGATATCTATAAAAATAATTTTTGAACGTGTTACAGCAATTTTAATGGCGCCGCAGAGTCGCCACACGAGTGGAAAGGGTTAAAAGTATAACTGCTGTTGCGCGAGTTTTACAAGATTCAATTTCATATGCATAAAATACATTTTGTTATATAAAATGGGAATGGTGTATGTCGGAAAAGTTATTTTAGAATTGCAGTTAGTATGGCTTCCAGTGCAAAGGGTTAAAATATTTAATTTCAGTCGCGTGTCAACGATACGAGAGATATTTAAATTCGCACCGGTTTCCGCGTTTATGAATCGAATTTCGCATTTACATGAACTGTACTAACATATAGTATATGTATTAGAAAATACATTAATCGATGCTCGATTCAATTGGTCACGTATAAAGATGCTATTCCGCGCGACATCTCCGCGCGGACGCGTTTCGAGGCTCGACGGTGATGCTAAACCGAATATTAAATCTCTTAATTGTATCGCCAATTAAATCGACCGTTTTTCCATTCGAAATTCTGTCGGGCGCTGCAGCTACGGCACTGATTGAAATGGAACACGTCGGAATCCGACTATAGACGGAGGGGAGGAACGATGATTAAACGATCGAACCGCGCGCCGATCGCCGGGAAAAGCCTGTATCATTATCCGATCCTAGAATCCGCCGGAAAAAGACTAGTTCCCAGTCTGGTTACATAAGAATTTCCTAGATCGAACCCCGTTCGATGAACTACAACGTACGCGAAACGATCCCGGCCTGTTCCAGATTGCCAGCTATTAAAAATTACAGGCCCGGCTCTGCTTTGAGATTAACCATGCCGGAATTCGATCTCGAGCGTTTTTCCCGTTTCTTCTTTTCTTTTCCTTTTTTTTTTTAATGGACGGCGTCGTTCCGCGTAGATGACTTAATACAGCGATCCCCGTTCTTGCTCGCTCCGCAGAAAGCGTAACAGATGTAACAGATGTTGTAATGCTACACCAGGAGGAATATCTTCTGAACAGCGAGAAGGGAACGAGGCGATAATGTTGATTGAAAGAACCTGATCCCGATCGACGCATTATCGGATTCTAGCGAGACGAACGCTCGACGCTTCGCTAAGAAATTCGATTTGGATGAATCTGCGCGCGTGATTCGTATCTCTTGTTTTAACTCTTTGGGGTTAAGTGGGTTAAAAATTCTACCATAGTTTGTTTAGCTTTTTAAGTATGCTGGGATATAGTTGAATCTATCTTGAAAAGTGGAAATTGTGTTTTGATGTCGTAGTCACAGTACAGTTTAATGTTTTAT